>NC_090187.1:9760667-10067333 GCF_024679245.1 Pseudorasbora parva
AGTATTTGAAATTAACATGATTTCTTAATGTCTACTGACATATCAGGGTCATTTTATGATTAATTGAAATACATTTCTTACATACAGTTCCTTTAAGCAATCTTGTTTCCTTCTGTCAATTCAAGTACTCAAGAACACAATTGACAAAGCATAGGTAACGCATAGGCTACTTGTTTCAGATCGCCAGGCAAGACCGGTCTCCATGAGAATGCAAGTAAGTTTTTGTCTTGTGCTTCCCCTGTTTGTGTGTCACTTTCTGATTGGTTCATTGCTTCATTGTTCACAGGTGTCTCTTGTTGTCGTTATTCTTTGTGTATTCAAGCCATCATGTTTTCCATGTTACTTTGTCATGTATTGAAGTTTGAATACTTTTCCATGTTTCAGAATTATGGTTTCTAGACAAGTTTCATGTTTATTTTGTGTTTCATGCTTTTGATTTACTAGTGATTTATGTTTCATGTTTTTTGAATTATCACCATTATAAAAACTGCACTTGGGTCCTCTACCACATTCTTTTCATCTGCTTCCATGTCAGCATCTTTACAGTCATGTTTTTCTTTAGAACTATACATATTTTTAAGAAATGGTTATGGTTAGGTTTAGAGATAGGAGTGGGATTAGCAGCTAAAAGTGTATTATTTATTCTATATTGTTATTAAAATGGTCCTTGTAGGCCTATATATTTGTTTCCATTCCGTTTTATATATTCTTTGTGTATTTATTATAAAATGGTTATGCTTAGGTTTGGGGGTAGGGTTAAGGGATCTTGCATTTATCTACAAAATGGTAAAAAGACAACTATTCAAGCATCTTAAATATTTGTAAATATTTTCTTTAGCTGTAAACACAATGTTTACCTTGTCAATACATTCATACAGTACATTTCAGCATCTATGCAAAAGTACAAAAACGTTAGTTGTGTACATGTAAATGTTGCATACTGATACCTGCGTATAAACAATGAGGCATGGCTGGAAATACACACAAGGAGCAATGCATGGTATGCATATTTTCACCATAAAACTTATCGCAACGTTGTGAATATTTAAATTACGTTTTTACCCACCACATTCAAAGTAAATTAGGTTTGTTATTGATTGTACACAACTTAGCAGTCAGAATCAAACTGCACAATTGGGAATTGCACCTTTTTGCACTTTTGTTGCACATTGTGTTCAGCACAAATTTTGTGGGTATGTTTGAGCTATTACCTAATTTAACTCCTTTATTGAACCGGGCACCAAAACAACACTTGCAAATAAACTGGGCTATATTAATTCCCCCCACTGCCTTTTATTAAAATGTTGAGATGCATGATAATCTACAAAAAAAACGAAATGCAGTAACTACAACACTGAAGCAGAAAAATGATTGAATTTTGATTGATTTGACAATTTTTCTCTGTTCTCTCTGAATCTAATGCTGCGTTCCAGACAACCCATAAACTGTGTTTTTCCAACGCTCTACCCGTGAAAGTGCACTGGAACGGCAGTCAAACCTGTGACTTCCCACCTGTGAATTCGTCAGAGTTACGAGCTCTGACATCACATAGCCCGCAAAACAACAATGGCAGTTTATGAAAGTCGTACAAGGTGACATAAAATAAAAGGTATAACAGCTTCTCTTGCCTTATGCAGCATTTTTCCCCCTCCATTTCCCTCAAATAAATAAGGAGTAAGCACCATTAGCAATATAAATGATTGTAAATAAGCATAAGCCCTGTATGCTCCGCCATGCTTTGTTTACATCGGGCTATCGCAATTCCTTGCGCTCAGGCAGTTTGCCGTGACTTTGCCGGGAATGCTACAAAGTCGTGAGTTGTGGTCTGAATTCGATACTTACAGGCTCAAAAACCTGCCTGGAACGCAGCATAATCATAATTGAGCAAACCCAGCCAGACTGATTGACTCGTTTGCCTTTGCACAACAAAATTAATTACTAGTAAATAAAAGGCTTGTATTTGAGTCATTGTTACTGTACAACAGATTTGGTATTCATCTATGGGTAAAAATCGTAGAGAAAAAAGGACAAACTTTTGCCAGCAAACGAGCCTGGAGACATAGAAGCCCACATTTGCGGACCAAACACAGCTAGGAAACAGATACCAGTGGAACGAATTTCTTTCACCGCCGTTGTACTGCGGTTCCCTCAAACTTTGGAGAGGTCCACTGTGTTATTCAAAAAGACATTGAACAACATTACTGACACGCAAGTTCTTGTGGCCAAAGAACATTGTGTACAAAGCTCTGTTTTGCCACTTCATACATTTGTATCCCTAGCGGTGAATGCTTTCATGTGCTGATTATTAGAGGCATTTCTATGCTTTTTGGTCCCCTTTTTTTGTTTTGTTGGTAATATCAATTCAGCTTATTTCTTTTATTGCTGTTTGTTGTAACAGTCCGCATTGGTTTGACAACTGAGTGTTTAATGTAGAATAATTGTATTGCTTTCAAGATGGCTTTGCTCTATTCTGGTAGCACAGGGAAGCTGGCAGTAAAAGATTATGAAGACTTACTGTAAGTAGGGCTGTCAATTAATGAAACCATTTATGGTTGTGTTGTTTAGTTGTACTTAGTGATGCAGTGAAATTTCAGGAAACGAAAAGGTGATGATTAATTAGAGCTTCTCCAATGGCTGATAAGTAACAAGTAAATGTCCACTGTGTATATGCTAGTGAGGGTTCGACTTTATCGATTTTTAATGAAGCTGCCTTTTTATTGCTTATCTACTAGTCTATGCCATTTTCAGCTGATGCATGAACAAACTTCGCTACAAATTCAAATTCAATACTTCAAAGCTATTTTTATTTCAAAATTCAAAGAATAAATTTGGTTTCGATGCTCTTTCATGTGGTGTGACAGATCTTTCTTCCGCTTTGCTACTAATTAGCATAAAATAAACATGAATGAAAATGAGAAGGAATGTTTAAAGAAACAGTGCAACTTAAGCCCAATTTATACTTCTGCATCGAGTGTGAGTGTACAGCGTAGCTACGTTGTAGGCTGTGTGTTGCACGTGTTGCCTACGACATACCCTGACATGTACCTCTTCAAAAATTTAACAATGCGTCAATTCTGTGATTGGTCTGCCAGAACCTCTCCCTCAGGGATACACATGCTCCCTCTGCATGTGTAACTGCACGTCGAAGCAGACAAGGACGCAGAAGTATAAATCAGCCTTTACAGCAAAGTATCTTGTCTCATTAAATCTCTCAATCAGTGTTTTAACACAGAAAGATGTCAATAAATCAGCTTGTAAACTGGCACACAACGTTACATTTACCTCAGGAAAGCTGTTCATTGTTCAAAGCTTGATAGGCAGCTAGAAAAAGTTGTATTGAATATGCACTATATTACGTATTCATTATATTTTAACTCAACCTGTTTTCTTCATTATTTAATGTACATGCTTGCGTAAATGTCATGAAAACGTTAATTTTGGTTTGAGTATTTTGGTAAAAATAATAATTTTGGTGCATCACTAGTAGATGACATGTTGACACATTCAAGTCATTATAAAGGGAAGAACATAAAATAAGAAGACATCTATGTGATGCTGCTTGTGTCATAAATGTTCCTCAAAGGACAGATTTTATATTTATCAAAAAATTCAATGACACCAAATTAATAGTATACAATGTTAAATTGAACAAATGGGCTAATGGTGCATAAAGGCCTGCATTATTTTAAAACATATTTTATCAATGAAAATATTTGTAATAATAGTAATATAATAATAATAGTTTCTGACCCTCATAAATGTAATTTTCATATTTCTTGATCATAGGGAAAAAATATTTTTGTATCACTTGAATATAATATCTCCGTATAGCAGGTGGAAAGCAGTATGTGAGTTGTGTAGTATGTCTGAATTCACAGTACTCATAAAACAGCAGGCCAAAAAAGTACCCAAACGGCCTAGTTGTTCTGCCATGAGTGATGAATGACAGGGAAACGACTAGCTCACTAACGAACTTACTAACTCACTCAACTCACTCTCTCACTCATTCACTCACTCACTCACTCACTCACTCACTCACTCACTCACTCACTCACTCACTCACTCACTCACTCACTCACTCACTCAACTCACTCAACTCACTCAGTCACTCACTCGGTCAACTCACTCGGTCAACTCACTCAGTCAACTCACTCAGTCAACTCACTCAGTCAACTCACTCAGTCAACTCACTCACTCACTCACTCACTCACTCACTCACTCACTCACTCACTCACTCACTCACTCAAATCACTCAAATCACTCAGTCAACTCACTCAGTCAACTCACTCACTCGGTCAAATCACTCACTCACTCACTCACTCACTCACTCACTCACTCACTCACTCACTCACTCACTCACTCACTCACTCACTCACTCACTCACTCACTCACTCACTCACTCAAATCACTCAGTCAACTCACTCACTCGGTCAAATCACTCACTCACTCACTCACTCACTCACTCACTCACTCACTCACTCACTCACTCACTCACTCAGTCAGTCACTCACTCACTCAGTCACTCACTCACTCACTCACTCACTCACTCACTCGGTCAAATCACTCAGTTAACTCACTCAGTTAACTCACTCACTCACTCACTCAAATCACTCAGTCAACTCACTCAGTCAACTCACTCAGTCAACTCACTCACTCACTCACTCGACTCACTCAGTTCACTCAACTCACTCACTCACTCACTCACTCACTCACTCACTCACTCACTCACTCACTCACTCACTCACTCACTCACTCACTCACTCACTGTCTCACTCACTGTCTCACTCACTCACTCACTCACTCACTCACTCACTCACTCACTCACTGTCTCACTCACTCACTTGACTCACCCAACTCACTCACTGTCTCACTCACTCACTCACTCACTCACTCACTCACTCACTCACTCACTCACTCACTCACTCACTAAACATGTTCGACATGTTATATTAAAACATTTGTGCATCGTCAATTATTTTAATTATTTCATTGATTGGACACTTATTTTCTGAAGAAAGCCATTAATTGCATCGCAGGTCACTTTGAACCCCTTTATGCATTTGTGTCGATTTTTCAAGGGTTAAACAATTAACAGCGTTAAACTTATTTCATTTATGCGTTAACATGTTAACCATGACAGCCCTAACTTAAGTGATAGCTGACTTTGAGTAAGTCTTCTATACTTTTCCGGAAGACAAAGATTAAATAAATCATAATTTTTGTTCTCAAAACAGTATAATAGGACCCACAGAACGACTGTCAGTGCGAAGTGTGGAACAAACAGTGCAGTGTTGCTCAGTTTCATTGTATGCCACTGTTTTCTTTGGTCATGTTCCAAATGACGCACTTTTTGTTGACTTGTAGCCTTGTGCCCTTTCCTATCATATGTCTGAGAAGTCCCATTGATCATTTTATGATTCAGAAGGCCCTTGACGCCCATTACCAAGCCCACCCTAAAAAATACTAACAATGGTCTTTGTGACTTACACTGCAAGAATTTAGGTGTAGGCTGGCTGCAACAGCTGAAGGTGGCTTTTGAGACAAGGCCTTGGTATTTGATGTTGATAAACCATTGTAATGACATAACTTATCAATAAGACGTACCAATATGGCTTGATATGCCAGTTTGTATGACAGCATCCTCGGCAGAACAGACGTCACAGGTATGTGGTGGCCTCGCGGTTCTCACGTTCTTTGGCCTGGGCCACAGCCACATTGATGCACTGCAGCCATTCTTCTGCATGTTTCTCATCTTGAGCTTTCAGCACGTAGGATTTGCTGTCGGTGAAGATCTCGAAGGCTCTGGGCAGCCCGCGGTCACGCCTCTTCTTTGCAACCACCTTAACGCTTTGCACTTTGCTAAGTTCGATTGTGCTGTTGTCCAGCTCGTCCTTCTGTGAGTACAAGAGGGAAAAGTGGCATCAATCAATCAGAGCTAATGCTTTACACTCTAATATTCAGGTAGGTTTGAATGGACCACAGCCAGTGGTTTGTCAGTGGTTTTCAATACGTGTCCTGGGAACCCACCGCTTTGCACGTTTTATGTCTCTCTCATATGACACACTCAGCTTAGTTCATGGTGGCACAGGTGGTCTTATTGGGAGATACCAGGGTCTGTGGCTCTACCAATGGAAAAATCATAACTGCTAATTTGTATCACTTGTACCTTAAAGGGGGGGTGAAACACTCAGTTTCAGTCAATCTTGAGTACCTATAAAGTAGTATTGCATCCTTCATATCTCCGAAAAGTCTTTAGTTTTATTATATTTATAAAAGAAATATAGGCTGTACCGAGTCTTTCCAGAAAAAACTGAGCGCCTGGAGGCGTATTGAGTGGGCGGAGCTAAAGAATGACGATCGCGAACAAAGCGGTGACGTCCTCAAGCGTGGAGAAACCCATGGCTATCTCAGCTAATAGATATATGATCCAGAATCAAATCTGAGGCTGAAATAAATTGAACAGGAGAAACAGTAGCTGCAGGATGTCCGTCTTTGTGGTATGTACTGTATTTAGTGGCCTGTCAACATTTGTGTGTCTTTACTCGCAGTTTATGAGGACATGATTCGGTTTATGGACTATTGTATGCGACTAAATCTTAGCAGTAGCAAGCAAAACGGTTTTGCACGTCAGACTAGTGTAACGTTATACATAGAACAGCAATGGAGTAACGTTAGCGCATTTGAATGACGAAGCACGCGATCGTGTCGTTTACTGATGTTTACTCACGCGACGATAGCCAACAGCACAGACATTTGAAGCAGTTTTACTAACTGACTGCTTCTAAAGCAGGACCGAACCTTTATCGCTGGGACCACTCTGTCAAAAACACACTTCTTTGGTATGATTTGGTGAAGTCCTGTGACAGCAGTGGCGTGGAAATCCACTTTGCGAAGCGAACGGAAGCGATGTTGTGAAGCTTCCCGTCATTTCTGCATTCAAATCGTTTCAAATGCAGCGCTGCCTTCCCGGAATGCTGTGCTGAAGCGTTGAAGTCGCTGGACGTCACCCATAGGAATAAAGTGGAGCGCGGCGTGACAGAAGTGTTCACGGATGACTGGATCTGCAGCTGAGAGTGTTTATGGGCGTGCATTTCCTCTCTCGCTCTAGTCACGCGCGCGCGCACCCTACCAGGAGAAGAGCCCGTACGGCCCATACAAGGACCTTCTGCTCTATCGACGTCAAGCCGAGCGATACTCGAAAAACACTCTCCGAAACTTGTGAGAAACCGGAAGGAGTATTTTTGACACAGAAATACTCTATCAAACGTCCAACATTAGTTTTTGAAACTTTGTCTATGTTTAGGATGGGAATCCAAGTCTTTAACAGTGTAAAAAGCTCAGTATGCATGAAACAACACTTCACCCCCTTTAAATAACCTATCACATTACAGCCTTGAATTCATTGAATTGCATTCAGAGTTGTGCGACAGCCCAATCACTGGCTATGTTTACAAGTGCACCAATAATGCGACTATTAATAATAATCAGAGTAATGTCTAATTGGAGTAAGATGTTTACTCCAGTTTACATGCAATTTTCAAGTATGGTAATAACACACTCAGATAGGCATACAGTGTGCAAGTTACTGGCATTGTTTTAATCTACTCAAATTCATAATACATTTTTATGGATGTAGCTTACTGAATACCATTCGGCTATAATTATATGTATATATATGTATATGTATATATATGTTATATAATGCCCAGTTTGTCTGTTGCTGTTGTGTTCTTTGTGTTCTCTGCCACCTTCATCAGGCAAAGTTTAGAGATTGCCTCTTTAAAGAATGCAGGTTCCCTATTAGCATTGGGTTTAAATACACAATATTGAAAAATAGGCGCTTTTACATTTTGCTTTGGAACCAAATCTTCCGCCATCGTCTTGGCAGTCGGCTCGCCTCACTCTCGTCACGTGATAAATGAGATCTGACTCCAGCTTCTGATCTGTGCTGTGACTCTCGTTCAGCTTAAAGACGTATTAAGTTTTTAATGGAAAGTTTTTATGGAAAGTTTTTAAAGTATCTGTTCTCTAACGTAACTTAAAAAAAAAAAATGTAAGTCATGTAATCGGTGTGTACAGGACAGGTGAACACTGTTTAATACTGGTAACACTGACTATCGCAGCAAGCCTAGTTAGCAGACGTTAAGCTTTTTCCTGCTAAAGTTGCAGGTTTTCCTTCAAGTTGCCAAAATTATATTTTGCACCCCATTCACTGACAACCATATAAACATTCACCATGCTATCTATTGAAGCAGCTTGCTGACAATTCTGGAATGTCAGTCAAATAAAGGATATTTTAGCTGTTTATAAAACATGTAATATGCTTCAAATGATTATACAACTTGAAAGGGCATTCATATCCACTTTTTGGAAACTCGTATTTACAATACTTAAGTCAGATTGCAAACAGTCACCACAGAAGACCTGTGCTGAATTTCTACTCAATTCAGGTTCACCTGAAATATGTCGTTCCAAGAAGATGCCTTTCTACCCTTGTGAAAAAGTACACTTTAGAATACCTTTAAAAAGTGTACTTCACCAAATGTATATACTTTTAAAAGAACATTCTTCAGTGCAAAATTAAAGTAATGTTTTGGACAGTTAATTGCATGTTAATAGCATTAAATTAAAATGCTTATATAAGTTTAAATCTATATTTAATGCAATTCGTTTTTTTTTTTTTTGACCCACTTAAGTAGGACATCTTTTTATCTTTTAATTTATTTGACATTGTAACAAAATGTTATAGGTGTGTGTGATTTAAGTGTGCTAGCCACAATAGTGTACTTTTATTTCATCAATATTATAGTATCTGCAAGTACAGTTTTTTATATACTGTTAATATATTAATGTTACTATTTATATACTGTTAAGTATATTACAAGTGCACCTTTAATACAGTTTAGCACACTTTATTTTCACAAAATTTGTCAATCAATCATTGTAACTAATCCCTAATGCATATGTGATTTGGGATGTGGTTTATGGGTTTTGGAGTTTATGGGTTGGAGGCTCTCAGCATGCATGGACACAATTTTCTTGCTCTATTGTTCTTCCTGCCCCACAACATGTTTTTAAGAGTCACTGCAGAAAGTTTGGCAAAAATAAAGCTTATTGTTGTTTGTGTACACTGATTAGAATGAGCACCATTAAAATGAAAGAAATTAAAGGCATACTAAAAACAATATAAGATGCCAAATTGTCCTCAAAATTGTTTGTGCCATGCCTGATAAATAGACCTGTCAAGACTTTGCAAAATGAAATGACTGCTTCGATTTTTTAGAGTAAATTTGACAATAAATCAAGATTTAATGTTCTTACAGCTCTGATAAATGAATTTGTTTTTAGTAAAAAAGCTTTGGCTGGCTTTGTGTCAGAATACTGTGAGACTCATTGATCTTAGCTTTGTAGTCACTGTTTGCATGTCATGGCTTTGGTTATGAATTCTCCTTTGCACAATTTTAAATATGGCTCCAAGTTATATGGACACATAGTAAATTGGGTATTTGCTTTGTTTAAATGCAACAGTGAGATTCTGACAGACCATTTGAGTTTTATTTAGTTCATGTAATTCCCTTCAGGAATAGCTTTGGCAAATCTCAGGATTAAGTCATCGGTTTTTGAAAGATAATGATCATCTTCCAGAAAGCAGGGCTCTAGACTAATAAAATATTAGTTAGCCATTGGCTCCAGAAATAAAACATTTAAAATACTTTTTAGTTGCAGGATTAAAGAATTGCTTGATGTAGATGTTGTTTAGGAACATGTTCAGCAGTCCATACAACTTATTCCAGATATAAGTATTTTGAAGCAATACAATAGCTTTGCTTAGGTCCCAATTCGCTGTTAACTGGCATTGCTTTTATGTTATTATGCTTTTCAAACGTGCTATTTTGTGATCAGTCACATGACACGAGGGCATTTGGCATCAAAGATGTTGGTCTTGGTGAAATATCTAAAGGTGGCATGAAAAACATGACAGCAAACAACTTCAATTTTGCCTTGGTTCACACACAGGGTTATCATTTGACTTCTGAAGGTCTGGAACATACTGCAAACTTTGCATGGACTACAGGGGGGAACCATCAGGTAAATAATATTTACACATTTTTAAATAATAGTTTAAAAAGTAATTAAAAATAAAATAAATGTAAAATAAATGTTTATAAAAATAATCAGTTCTAATGTTATTTTAGTAATATATAACTTGACAATAAACATCTAAATCTTTTTGGGGAAATAAACCCTTCAAATCTGCTGATTGTGTTGTGTTGTGTTGACATCTGTTTACTCCATATTAGGATTTTTCCGCCTAACACTTTCAGCTCTGTGATTGACGGTCCAGCTGTGAAATTACAGTCAATGACATGCGAATTTCAAGTGACAGGAAAATTGACCAATCACATTATTTCTTTTAATGGGTGGGACTTCACTATGGAAGCCACAAGCAACAATGAGGAGGACATTGTTGCTAATTTATTATTTCCGCCAGTTTCAAGATTAACTTTTAAAGAAAAGCTGGAGGTTCGGAAAAAGAAGACCTACACCAGAGCTCAATTTTGAGCTTGTTAGTCTTTAAATGTACTATCTGAGTGACCTGTAATTCTGCATAATAGTTACATTTTCCCCAAATCATAAGTTTAATATAATCTGTTACATATATTTAATCGGCTGCTGTGCCCGTCTAATGATGTGATTTATTATTAACGGGAAGTTTTTTCATGCGTAAAGTATCTGCCGCTAATGTGTGCTTTTGTCTGAGTGCTGTCATGATCCATCGGCTTACATTAACTTGATGGTTTTGTGGCCAGTTGTCACCATATTCTGTTGAAATAACACACCGATTATGTGATGCAATTATTTGTAATGATGATTTGAATTATTATTTTGTTTATTTGTGATAACTCTCATGCTCACTCTGATGTTTGCTTGTGGCTTTTCTTGTCAAAGGTAACATGCAGTATTATAAAACAGAACAGTGTAAGCTGACATTAAGGCTTTAAGACTTTAAGGCTTTGAAGGCCTCACTCCAAAAGCTGCACCCATGGTACGGCAGCAAAGTTGCTTGATTATTACGCATGAATGAGAGTAAAGTTCCTAGCTATACCAGTCTAGGAAATCACAACTTTTCATTTTTCGTCGGTCTTAGTACTTAGAAACAATATGGAAACTCTTTGGTCATTTTTGAGTGAGATGCTAACAGTCTAATCACATTCAATGAGCTATGCTAAAAGTTCCACCTTCAGATCCAGAGATCGGCTGAATGGATTTGAAAATGGTAAAACTCAACTTTAAAACTAGGGGAGTTGGAAAATGAGCCTATTTTCAAAAGAAAATGGAAAACAGAAAAGTGGAGTGTTCCTTTAAAGGTGCCCTAGAATGAAAAATTGAATTAAACTTGCCACAGTGAAATAATAAGAGTTAAGTACATGGACATCACATACTGTCTCAAACACCATTGCCTCCTATTTCTTATGTAAATCTCGTAAACCAAAACTCAAAAGAAAAAAAAGTGCTTCTCAACATAAACCCAACCATGACGTAAACGTTGGGGATCATTTATATACACGCCCCCAACATTTGCATCTGTCCAAACAAGCCGAATCTACTGATGGTAAACAAGACACTCGAAGATAGCAAAAACGGCTCTCATGACACATGGTTGAGGTTTATTATAATCGGATACCTCAACAAATCGTTTGTTTGTTCGGCCCATTTCAAGCAAGCTTCCCTCAGCGTCTTAAACTGAAGAAAGGGGCAACTATATTCCTACAAGCAGTAAGTCATTTATCCACTTATTGACTAGCTGTTTAAACAATTTCTGATTAAATTGAAAGTTTCTTAGAGACCGCATTGTCTAGATGACGCAAGATGCTAGTACAGTAACAATAGGAAACACCAAGTACCATACAAAACTAAATAGTGTGACTAATGACAAAGGATAATATTATTTTGTATTACAAAATACAACCGTAGATACCGTTCACTCGATCCTTCTAGCAAACGTCACCTTTTCCACCATATAAGTTAAAACGATAGTCAATGGAGATTGCTGAAATGCAGCTTACTTGTCTATTGGTGTTTTCAGATCGTCCGTGCGCGAGAGAGAGCTTGCGTGCATATGGTTGCCAGATTGGACATGTTTAGGTAAAACACTGGATAGTATACGAGTTCTTTACACAGAAAAGCTCTGTTTGGGGGATTTAATTACTGAAATCTGGCAACCGCAGGCACGCAAGCACTTTCTCGCGTGCGAATGATCTGAAAACACAGATAACAAGTAAGCTGCATTTTATCAATCTCCATTTGCGATGTTTTACTTAATGTTTCATTTAGCCGGTCTGTGTTCTGTCAGGACGGTCACGACTCACAAGCCGCTTCACTGAACTGCTGTGAGCTGCTGAAATAAGTCAATCAGAGCAGAGCTAAACATTAATATTCATGACCTTTCCAAATAAGGCAAAAACAGAGCGTTACATCCTAGGGACAATTTTTAGGGTTGTATATGGACCTGTAAAACTGTATCTGGACAATGTTTGCCCTTAAATATGCCACATACCCTCTATGTAGATATCAGAGAACAAT
Source organism: Pseudorasbora parva (assembly GCF_024679245.1). NCBI lineage: Eukaryota > Metazoa > Chordata > Actinopteri > Cypriniformes > Gobionidae > Pseudorasbora > Pseudorasbora parva. The sequence continues at coordinate 9,773,253 of NC_090187.1, forward strand.
GTAACATATTGTTTCAAATCATTCTAGGGCACCTTTAAGGCTGATTTTAGGCTTAGTTTACCTTTTTCCCTGAGAAAAAAAGGGGGTAAGAAGGCCATAGTCCAAGAGTCAAGGTTTACTACTTATGGACTTAGATCTTTTGACCTTTAAACTTGACAGTATAAGTCATCAGCTTTCCTTGTATGGAAAATAGAAGCTGCCTAACATCTTATTTCTGTCAGGACCAATAACGTCAAATATGATTGATTGACTATTAGCATATATCTTGGATTGGCTTGGTTATATGGTTACGTTCTGGGCAAGAACACCCTGCGCATTCATGCAGCCTAGCATTGATAAGAGCAAGGACAGCAGCAATAACCCTCTATGGGTAAACAGAACAGAACAAACATAATGTATTGTAGATATACTTATGGTTCATATTACTTGTACAAAATAATTCAGGAATTTTAGTCTGATTCAAGGGGAATTAGAATACCAAATCCTGACTGACGAGAGGAGGAGCTGGGGATGAGCTGGAGGAGGAGGGTAAATGAGCTCTGGAGAAATGTGATAGCAGCTGATAGTACTGAAGGAGCTTATATATATTCTGGCAGATCAGATTAGTCAAAAAAAAATATATAAACTATATATGGACACGTATTCCTATAGGTAGACATGATCTACTGAGAGGCTGATGCGAGTTTGACTAACCTGACCTGCCAGAACTGACGCTACGCTTGATTTTGTATTCCACAGAAGAAACAGGATAATACGGGATAAAAGTAAATTATTAGAAAATGGTGATTTTTGTATAATCTGTTTCTTTTAGAGAGGGTTGATGGTAAGGAAAGCATAAATGAGACAATGCGATATCTTGTGAATGGGATACTTACTGATTTTCCTCTTCTGAAAAGAAGCTGGTTGCCGGCAAGAGTGAAATACCGTGTTTTCCACCTTTTGATGAACTTCCAGCGTACCTGTTTCTCCTTCAGCTTTCCTTCAATGAGTGGCTGTCCATCCTGGTTAACGACTGAGCAGAAAACGGAAGAGAGCATGTTAGAGTAAGGGAAGCAGCTCTGTCTTGAACCATGAGAAAAATTTCATGAGAAAGTTTGAACTACTATAATGGTGCTTTTTATGCTGCCTGCTTTCATTGAATGGAAAAGAACACCATAAACACTCTTCAAAATAGCTCCTTTTGTGCTCCATGAATGAAAGTCAGATAAAATAGATTTGAAATGACATGAGGGTAAGTAAACAATGAATACAATTTTGGGTGAACTAGCCCTATAGTCATGTCTGCCCATAGGAAACAGTCACTTGAATTCAACACCAAAAAATACTCTTCACTCACAGAGCCATCCTTCTTCTGGACCCACGCCATGCTAAACTATTTACACACAGAGAGAATTATGGGCAAAGTTTTCTCATTAGACGAACAATAGAGCACTGCTCAGTGTTTATCACCACATTGCAGTATCTGGTGTGGTTTCAGATGGGGTGAATATTGTGTCTCCTGCCTGTGTTTGCTGGGTCTGTCTGAACTACACAAAGTGTTTCACAGATCTCTCTCATGGGTCTATTTCAGTTAAACAGGAAGCTGTGTTATAGCCCTTCCAGGATGGTACAAAGCAGCCCATTGTCTGAGTTTTCCTTTTTTTCAGCGAAGAAAACAGATGAGAATCTGCAGCGCTTTGATAGCCCGCTTAAGATTAAGCAAGACTGATATCTGATAATCACCAAACTATAATCCCAACTGGCAGAAGTTTAGCTCTTAGTGTATTAGAGAACACTGGATTCACTGATTTACACTCGGGTAAAAAAAGACCACCCTTGACCTGCCGCTAGAAAACAAAAAAGGGCCTTACCAACGTCATTTGTTTATCTGGTTAAATTAGGTTAGTATAATCATTTATTTCAGGGATGTAAAAGGCACTTTCCACGAATAGGTTTTTCTTTTTTCAACAAATGGTTAGTGAAAGGAGGTGCTTAAAGCTACACTGTGTAACGTTTTTAGTTTATTCTTAGCTAAAAACACTTAGTTCTTTCAAAAATATATGTGCTCATTAATGTATATTTACTTCTTTCGAGTAATAAAGTACTCGTAAGTTTATAATATGCCATTGAAAATACATACGGGTGAGGGGTTCGAATGCCGGTCGCCATTTTGTCCCCTCCATCTTGAAAGTACATTAGCCAAAGAGGGACATACCCATAAATTCAAGCTTCGCCTTTCGCGTTTTAACACTCGATGGCACCGTGTCGAATTTGAAGTGAGGGATTGCCATGTTAATCTTGGATTAAATCGGCCACCGTAGGAGAGGAACAGAAACTAATATTCACTGGATGGTCATATACCTTTACACCACTAGATGTGGGAAAATATCACACAGTGGCGCTTTAAAATGTTTGTTTTTCTCAAGAAGGTTGAGCTACATTTTACATGAAATATTGCTATAAAAACATACTGTGACTGTGTTTTGTAAATATTAATAATGTGTAATTTAAATTAGTAAAACAATAACAACAACAACAACAATAACAACAACAACAACATGTTAAACAGTGATTTGATACTAAAATTAGTATAGGTTTTTATTTATTTATTAATATACACCGATCAGACATAACATTACAACTTCCAAATATTTTGTTGGTTTCCCTTTTGCTGCCAAAACAGCCCTGTCGATGCAGTCCATTAGACCCCTGAAAGTGTGCTGTCTATCTGGCACCAAGATGTTAGCAGCACATCCTTTAAGTCCTGTAAGTTGCAAGGTAGAGCCTCCATGGATCAGACTTTTTTGTTCAGCAGCATTGTTCTTCCCATAATGCATCCTGGTGCCATGTGTTCCACAGGTAAGCAACGGACATGGACCCGACCATTCATGTGATGCAAAAGAAAACGTGATTCATCAGACCAGGCCACCATCTTCCATTGCTCCGTGGTCCAGTCAGATGCTCACGTGCCCACTGTTGGCACATTCGGCAGTGGACAGGGGTCAGCATGGGTACCCTGACTGGTCTGCGGCTATGCAGCCCCATACACAATAATTTGAGATACAATAGCTCATCTGTTTGATCAGACCACACGGCCACGTGCATCACTGAGCCTTGGCCGCCCATGACCCTGTCGCCGGTTCACCACTGTTCCTTCCTTGGACCACTTTTAATAGATACTGACCACTGCAGATCAGGAACACCCCACAAGAGCTGCAGTTTTGGAGATACTCTGACCCAGTCATCTAGCCATCAATCAATCAACTCTATTTATATAGCGCTTTTACAATGACGATTGTTTCAAAGCAGTTTCACAGTGTTAAATGGGACAATATTACAACAAAATTTGATTTGGCTGTGCAGCCTTTCAGGAGAAAACAGTGATGTTATCAGCTTATTTTAATCTATCATATAGCGACAATGTTGGCTGATCAGTATTACAGTTTCTAGAATTAAATTAGACCTAATTAATACATTTTATTTGTATATTTAGTTAAATAACTTGGATCATAATTTTAGTGTCCCCAACTGAGCAAGCCAAGCCATTACAATGTATCCCTTGTCAAACTCGCTATTTTTCCTGCTTCTAACGAGAACAAAATGTTGCTGCCTAATGTATCCCACCCACTAACAGGTGCCGTGATGAAGAGATAATACGTGTTATTCACTGCACCTGTCAGTGGTCATAATGTTTTGCCTGATCGGTGTATGTGGTAGTTTTCACAACTGATGGGATTATGTCCTTTAATGCAGAAAAACAATAAATCATATGACACCAATGTTCTTTATTTTTAGAAAGTGGTATTTGTGGCCAGCCACATAAAAAAATGTAAAAGAACAAAAATCTGGCAGAACAATTGGGAAGCTTTGGAAGAGATAATGCTTGTTCTAGTTGTTTCAACCCAAAACCTTTTGCAGATGTCTGTATTACAATGCTGGTAAAGGTCGAAAATTGAATTAGTGTGTGCTTATCCCATGAGCAAAATAATAATTCTCTATTATGAATTATTTTTCATTTTATTTGCTTTTATACTCTCTCTGCTCATGCATGAATCAAAGCACTAGTATGAGAGTACATGTGCAAAATAAATATGAAATGTACGTTTTGTGAATCCTAGAACATTAAAAGCATCTGTGCTCCGTTCTACATTACATTTGTTTGCCTAAATTGATTTCTGTTCTGTTGATTTTACTGTGTATATGATACTGTACTTGAAAATGAGTTTGTGGTCATGAAAGTGAAACACACATTAATGATAAGAGCAGAGGCCAAAACTGATGCTCAGCAAGTCTAAAAACAGACTACAATTGTTTAAACGATTTTGGTATTTCTAAAATTGCACAATGTCCTGAAACATAGTAGCCTTTTGCAGCCCACTCAAATGTGCTTTCCCATCACAAGCGAAGTACAAAACTGTAGTAAATAGTTCATTATTCAAATTAGGATGCAACCCATCTTAGAAAATCTGCTGGCAGTGCACAGGTACAGAAAGCAACAAAAGCCACTGAGAGAAGAGAAAGAGATTTTGAGCGCTGAATAAAAATGTTTGAGGTAAGAAGTTTTAAGTTTTTTTGTGAACTTAAAGGTGCACTTTGTAGTATTTTTGCAGTAAAATATCCAAAAACCTCTAGGCTGGTGTTATATATTTGTTCAGTTGAGTAGTTACAATATCCCAAATGTTTCCAACTATTTCTAAATTGTGAGAAAATTGCTAAGGACCAGGACGTGTCAGCATAGCGTTTGAGCGAGTCGACTGTCAATTGCGTCATATCTGCGCTAACCTCGGTTTCGGGTTTTATTTGGCAGGAGCGATTTATTCTTAGCAGTGTGAACAAGTGAGCGCACGGAGTAATGTCATAACATCATTTTCAATACACTTAAATGTATCTAATATGATAAACAGAGCTGCATTACCTCATAATCATAACCGGAAGAGCGGATCAGTGCGGACGCCCAGCGAATGTGTTCCGTCCCGTCATAATAAAAGTCCCGGCGTTCGCAAGCCGCGTGTTTGTTTAACAATCGCTCCAGCAGCCATGCTCAGCTCCACAACACTTGGTCCTGCTCTGCTTCACACTACAGAAACGTTAATAACCGCATGCATGAACGTGATTTCTGAGCGTGTCCTATTTTCCACCGGCTGTGAGGTGAAGACCACATGTCCTAAGATGTTGCGCTCAAACTTTGCGTCATCGAACTATGCATTTGTTTTGAATAGGCGCCCTCTAGTGGACGGAAAGTTGCATAGTGCACCTTTAAAGGTGCTGTATGTAAGAATGACAACTAGTGTTTGAAATGAGTACTGCAGTCCAAATTCAAAATATTGTTTGCCCCGCCCCTCCTCCTCAGACTCAACGCTCACAAGAGTGGCCAGTTTGAGGACACGCAACAAGACTGAGCGCAACTGACAATGGAAGGCGAGGAGACTTCGATATATAGAAGTTGATGAATTGATTTTGTGATTTATGATCACGTTTTAATATGCTCCTGTTCATAGAGATTTTTAGATTCTGAGGGGTTTTAGGTTTGGTAGAATCTGTGATCTCTGACCTAGTTTGTTTGCTGGCTTCCATGGCTGCAATTCGCTGCATGTGTTTTCTGCAAACATATTATGGTATTTTTATTCTTTAGTACTTTCAAAAACTTGCACACAGCACCTTTAATTAAACGTTATAATAGTTATACTTAAAATAATAGTTATACTTTCAGGGTTGCCAACTTTTAAGTTCAGGTTTGGAGTGAGATTTTTTTGGGGCCGGGGGGGGGGGGGGGGGGGGATGGGGGGATGGGTAATGCTTTTGATCTTGATTCAGTATCAGTTTATATCTAGTATATATACTGTACATAATAAGAAAAAATATGTTTGTTTTAGCACTAGTTTAAACATTTCTTGGGTCAAATTATATGGGCCATTCTTTAATATTCACTTGTGAGTGCTTATATAAGTATCATTATTCATAAAAAATATTAGGATGCAAGTTATTCAAGTTTTGAAATTTCACATTTAAAGAAATCTAGTGTTTGATCATCATATCTAAATATTTATTAGAATGCAAAGACTGCAATATATTTTTGAGCAACTAGATTAGATACATGTATATTTATTAAAGAGCCATAAGGCACCTAATGGCATTACAAATAAACATTAATATTTTTTTGCCACAAAATGACTCTAATTTGCCTCTTTGAATTGGAATTCTCTATTTTAATATTAATTACTACACTAATTGTAATATAAATATTAGAAGAAATATATACAAATATTAGAAGAAAAATATTTTAAGTGGTCATTTATTGACAATAATTGTTGCACAAATAGTATTTAGTCCCAAAAGATCTCCTCAAAATATTCAATAAATATAATTGAATGAGTATGAGTGTGACCAATTAGTAAGGAATACCTGAAGGGCTAAATACAAGAATAACATTAATGTTAACAATGTTGCATCTCTATCACTCTCCATAATAAAACGATCCCGTAAATATGGCTGACTTAATAATCAATACACACTAACACTATGCTGTACTGTTTACCAAAACTTGCAGCAAACATCTGTATAGTGAAACTGTTGAGTATCCGCTTAAGCCATTTAAATTCATTGGCACAGCGTTTTAGAAGTATTGAGCGCGTGACCAGTGCGCACCGCAGGGAGACGAGAGCATGCAACTCCGCTTTTCAACGCCTCTGGCTTTAACATTATGCCACATTAGCGCCAAATGCTATTTATTGTTTGAATTTCATTAAAACACATTTTAAAAAATTAAAGCTTATAGCTTTGTTTAATATCAAAAGCAGGTTTGGCAATTTGGCGTGAGATTGAGTTGGGCGGAGTGAGAGCGTGAGACAGAGCCTGAAAGCGTGAGTCTCACGCCAGATGCGTGAGAGTTGGCAACCCTGACTTTATTATAGTTAAACGTTAATAATAGTCACAATTTAGATTGGGGTCCAATTCTATTAACTATGACTTTTGCCTCAATAAACGAATTACTGCTAATTAATAGTTAGTAAGGTAGTTCAAGTTTAGGTATTAAGGGATATAGAATATGGTCATACAGAAAAAGGCATTAATATGTGCTTTATAAGTACTAATAAACAGCCGATATCCTAGTAATGTGAATGCTAAGCAACTAGTTAACAGTGAGAATTGGACCCAAAATTAAATTGTTAACAATATATATTTTTTTTAAACTTCCATATAGAATTTGGAAAAAAAATTCCATAATATATTTTAAAGTATCCAAACAATAAATGTCTTTTTACTTTCTAAAAAAAACTAATTATGTATGATTTATAAGCATTTTGAAAAGTGTGGACATGGCCAATGTCTTCATAGTTCACCCTCTACTACTTGTAATACCTATGTCATACTTTGTGTGTAATACCTATGTCATACCATGTCATTATACACATTTGTGTCCTCATATGTCACAAAAACATATCTCTCACACACACACACTCTCTCACACTCTCTCACACTCTCTCACACACACACACACACACACACACACACACACACACACACACACACACACACACACACACACACACACACACACACACACACAAACACACACACACACACACACACACACACACACACACACACACACACACACACACACACACACACACACACACACACACACACACACACACACACACACACACAATTTAATCAATCATTCATTCGTCTGAACTAAACTCCAAGCGATGGAATGCTCTCAAACACAATATCGTGCTTCATGAGCTGACGACACACAGGATTTCTGTCAGACCATAACACTGCCAAGGTAGGTGCAGCCTGTCCAAGCTTCTCTTCCCCAAGTCCTTATTTCTGCAAACATTCACCTCGCTCTATTAAAAATCATTACAGCTCTCTGCTAATGGAAACTGTCCCACATTCCAAATAAGGAGAAAAGAGGTAGAATGTGTGCTACAAACACTCGTTTAATGAGCGGCACTTGCTATTGAGGTTTCAATGAGTCTTTTATTCCCACCTTGGCTGCCGGCTGCACATGTAAAAACATTTCTTGTCTCATTAAAGTGTCTCTTAATGGCAAAAAAAGGATTTTTGGGGTAAAGTGACGCCATCAATATTTCATGAACTGTAGAAATCTAATACTCCAATACTACAATTTTAATATCCATCTCTAAGGGTGTAAAATATTCAAAGTAGACAAACATGAAGATTACCATCCACTTTTTTCCAATTTTTGTTTTGTTTTGTACTGGACAATAAATACACAAAGCCTACAAATACTGTCTATAGGGCATTAAATAAAATACATTGAAATATGACAAATACTGGTAAATTAGTTCTGTCAAATTACAACAAGAGGTTTACCAGTAAATTACCATTTGATGCTATTGTAAACATGATGTTAGTGTGCACAGCACAGTGATTGTAATTTCTATCCGTTATAATTGGGCCAAAGATTGACATTAGAGTTTCCCAGTATTTCGAGACTGATATGTGAATGGTAATGCTAAAAAGAAAGAAACCGTTGCTTGTATGAACAGCGTTTATGATGTATTTACCTGAAAAGTCATTTAGCGAGTTTAATGTGCAAAAGGTGCTTTTGTTTGATAAAGCTATAAGCAATTAATTTTTTTTTCACATATAAAGGGTCATCTTAGGCACATTTTTTTTTAAATGATCTAAGATCTTAATTAAATTGATATAAACTTTTGAACCAAATTAAAGGAATAGTTCACAGACAAATGAAAAAACAAATCTATTCTAGTATTCTAGTTTTGTTGAATAAATATGCCTAAAATATTACACAACCACCAACACCTATCCATTTTGGAATAGGGCTGTAGCATAACAAAATGTGCAAAAAGTGAAGCACTGTGAATACTTTACAGATGCACTGTATATATAGGAGTAAATTTGTCATGTACATCATAAAAAACAGTTTTCTGTACTTAAGTATGATCTTGAATTAAATAATTAGCAGAATTAATCCAATTACATAACGAGTCATATATTTTTTTTAACCAATGTGGTTTAAATGATGGTGCAACCATGTTACTCCAGTTTCAGGAAACATTAATGACTAGCTCATTTCTCCAACAATGCAACAGCGGTTAGGCAGTGAGTTACATCACTAAACAGGAAACACACTCCTATCTGGATACTGAGTTTGACAAACAGAAATTATCCAAATGTATTAAACTTCCATTTTACAAACTTGATTTGATTGCATCACGCAATAAAATTAGAGTGTGAAACAATGTTCAAGAACTGTGTTGCATTAGCAAACTTTAATGAAATAATTTTCATGTAATTTAATGAAATAATTTGCATTTACTTTCTTTTTTAGTGTTTCAAATGCCTATAAATGATCTCAGATGAAATAGACATGTTCCATGTGCAGCAATTTACAATATGCTTCATTGTTTTTGGTAAAACGTTCAGGCCAGAGGCAAAAACCTTCTCTGTTGTATCTAATTGGTTCTTGTGGAAAAATCCTACCAAAAAAGCACATATGCACATCTGGAGAATATTTAAAACAAAGCTGCAACAATTCTGGATGCACTTGAATGGCTTCAGAAGCCTCTTTGTCTGAACATCCTAATGCTGGACTGATGTAAATGTATCTCAGCTACAGAACCACCTTTTCCTCTAGTTTTAGTTTCTTTCTTCTCTTCATGGAAAGCAGATTTCGGCCATCATCACAGGAGTCTAAAGCTGTATACAACATCTGTAGTCCTGATGTGCTGTTAAAAAACCATGTAGTCACTAATCATTAACCTCACAGAGGATCAACTGTAGCTCTGATGATTGTTATTCACTGATAATCTTGCCCTCAAGTGAGCTGTTAACAGTTGCGACCAGATCATTGAGTCAGCTAGTTGAACTCAAGAACCAGCCTAATTTGTGAATGAAGACCAGTTTTGTGAACCCCATTCACTGAAAAATGTGGTTATATACAACCGAATTCCATCAAAAATTACAAAAGTAATGAAATCTATGCTAGTTTTTTTATCTTTGTAATACCTTTCTACAACACTAATAACCTTGGTATGTCAGGGCTCCAGACTGTGACCTTTTTTCTGGCTGGAGTGAGTCAATTTTGTTAGAGGTCGCACTAGTGCCACCACCACAATGCCCAAATGACAACAGCTGCAATTTCTGTTCCATATGAAAAACATCAAACGGCAAATGAAGCAATAGCGGAATGAAACCATGCTTCTGGTTTGGGCTGCAAAGTATCAGATAGGATTGTTATTATACACATCACAGCGTAAGCTCAGAAAAGATTTACCCTAAACTGTTTCCACAAAGTTAGGAGCAGAAAGTTGGTGACTTCTGCGCACCTTAGCATGCGCTGACCCCACTCTGTGATTTTACATGTCCTACCACTTTGTGGAGGAATTGACGTTGTTCCCAATTGCTTCCACTTTGTTATAATATTACTAACAGTTGACCGTGGAACATTTAGCAGTGAGGAAATTTCATAAATGTACTTATTGCACAGATCAACCTATCACGGTATCACGCTTAAATTCACTGAGCCCTGAGAGCGACCCATTCTTTCACAAATGTTAGTAGTAGCGTCTGCATGCCTAGGTGCTTGATTTTATACACCTTTGGCCATAGAAGTGATTGGAACACCTGAATTTAATGATTTGGAGGAATGTCCCAATTCTTTTGGCAATGCAGCAAAAAACAAAGAAATCTTATTTACCTGTGGCTTTTTCTGGGTTACTGCACATGAAGCAGAGCCAGCCACCCTCCTCTTCACTGTAGCTGAACAGGTCAAAGAAACGAACCTCCTCCAGATACGTCTGCAAACTGTCCACATCCTGAGAGTGAATACAGAGAGAAGGAGTGGTGAAATTTAGCAGAAGAAGCTATTTAAAAGCACTGAAGATGACAAAAAAGAAAGAGTTGTTTGCTACCTGCTCATACAACTGATCTGTTCCAAAATCTACACCGCACAATTAAACTAAAAACAACACTAATCAGCTCTTAGAAATAGCTATTTATAGTAAAAATTGCAGGTTACAAAGCCTTCAAAGATACCCAATTTTAGCCAAATTCTAACACAGCAACACCTGTAACCTTTGTGCAAAATTTCTAGAATCCATTTCAACAATGTTGGTGGAAAAAATTATCCAAGATGGCAAAATATTGTGTCTAAAGAAATGCTGTTTATAATATTCTCAGGTACTATTTCACCCAATAGTTATGTGTCCATAAAGGCTTGCTGTTTCTGGGTCAAAACAACAGCGATTCATCATTTTTGAAAGTATTGGTGTCTGGGATGCCGTGAGAGACTGTTGTATACACCCCATGAGTTTATTAAAGCTTGCTATAAATGTGTAATATGAACATATTTTGCTCACATGGCTGTTGAGATAATATTCTCGCTTGAAAATAAGGAGGCCTGGACCCAGAAGAAGTATTCCTTAAGTCACGACTTAAATGGATATATGACTTAGCTATCACATTGTTATCTCAACAACATGCTAATGCCAAACTATTGTAAATAACTACAAGCAAGTCACATTTCTTAAGCACATTTTCTATGGAATAGCACCAATATTGTTGAAATGTGTCCTGAGACATTAAAGCTCTCTCTGTTTAAACTTAAATGCCAAAAATGAAAAAAAAAAAAAAAAAAAAGAGCTTTACACATTTATTTTGTTAATCAAAAGATTTTGAGGTGATCTCTGCCTGTCAGTCTCTGGGTGTACAGTTTTGCTGAGATATCTTTAGAGGGCAACATTTTTGTGAAAAGCAAAGCCTAGCTAGCAAAACGGCTAACATTGTCGAAAGAAGAGCTTCCTTGTGAATGTGAACAGTGGAGAGCATTGCAGCATGCTAGGTTTTGTAACAGGGCTTACATGTACACTACATTGATTTAAATGTGAAGATTTACATTGTGCAGTGTTTCTTGACACCAGGGAATTAGTAAACTACAAGCTAGCTCTGAGAAAGTTGTGAGAACTTGTGGTCGGCAGCCACTGGCTACTAGTTCTTAAGATTAATAGAGGAGAATTTAAAGAGTCTCGATAGTCTTAAAGCTGGACAGAAGCCTTTTGAAGAATCTTCGCATTGATCCAGTTATACTAGAATTTGTCTCTAAAGTCTTTATGGAAAGCCATCAGTGGAATATGGGATTTACTTTATGTATTATTGAGTCAACAGCACAGCTAGACACCAATGAACAATGAGAACTGACATCTACATGTGCTTATTGGCTAGAATTTCCAATGGATGTGAGGGTGTGTGGCCTTTAGAAAGAGGAATCCGCCAAAATGAAGACAACCAATGATATTAGAAATGTATTTGTTTTTTCAGCTATCAAAGCCAGTAAAGTGTGTATTATACTGAGCTGAGGTATTCTGGAAAAGGGCGATCACAAACATCACAGAAGAGTTGGGAGAAAAACAAGGATTTTTCGGAAGTCATTTCCAAGTAATTACAATCAGTGAATTGGCTTCGCCTTTAAAGGGTTAGTTCGCACATAAATTAAAATTCTGTCATCAATTACTCACCCTTATGTCGTTCAAAACCCTTAAGACTTTCGATCATATTCGAAACACAAATTGAGATATTTTTAATGAAACCTGAGAGATTTCTGTCACTCCATTGAAAGTCCATTCCACCAAAACTTTGATGCGTCAAAATATTTATAAAGACAACATAAAAGTAATAAATATGAGTCATGAGTGGTTTAATCCATCTTCTGAAGTGCATCAAGCAGTTGAACTGACACTGAACATATTTGATGAGTTTGAAGTATGTGCACTGATCAATGTTCACACAGCCGCTTTTCCACCGTCAGGCCAAATCATTCTTGTTGCTTAAGCTTTCCATTCCATGGTGATCCCGCTCAGCCACGGATATGGTTTCATGTTCCACTGTGGGGCTGATAACAGCGCTCTTTGGAATGTAATACAAATGCCTAAGTAGTTGCCTTTGTAATCCAAGAGTTTATAGACGATATGATTTGTAAACAGTAGCAGTGCTAGGGAGGATGATCAGACATTTCTATTATTAAATTGTGTTTACTCCAATACTGCGCTTGGCCAGCAACAAAGAAACTGGTAGACAGGCAACAGACAAGTGACCCTTCCTGAAGTCATTACACAAGAACTCCAGGCTGAGAATGCTAGAAAATATCTTAGGTTTCATTAAAATGTTTTAATTTAATTTCGAAGATGAATAAAAGTCTTAAGGGTTTGGAACAGCATGAGGGTGAGTAACTGATGACAGAATTTTCATTTTTATCTTTTAAAGGAATAGTTAACCAAAAATAAAAAACAACTCGTCTTGGTCACTTATTCATACTCAATGGAAGTTGATGAAGACTGAGGTTGTCAAGCTTAAAAATGACAAAACATGTTCAATCGATTCACTGATTCATGACCGTTTAAATCTTTATTTGAGGATTGAAAACAAACAGGGAAGAGAAGACAATGTTGAATAAAGTTGTAGTTTTGGGAATTTTTGGACCAAAATGAATTTCCGATGCTTCAAGAGATTCTAATTAAATAACTGATGTCACATATGGATTACGTTGATGATGTTTTGTTACCTTTCTGGACATGGACAGTATAGTGTGCATACACTTGCATAGGCTCTCAGACTAAATATAAAATATCTTAAACTGTGTTCTGAAGATGAACAGAGGTCTTACAGGTGTGGAACGACATTAGGGTGAGTCATTAATGACATACATTTCGTTTTTAATACACTTTTTTTTTCCACATGCAGAACGTAAAATTGAATATACATTTTTGATAGAACCTTTTTTTCTCTTTTGTCTGCAACTTTAGCTACTTGGTAAGCACTGGAGTGGGTAGATGATGACATACTTTTAATTTTAAGCCATAAAAGCTTGAATCATATGGGCCATTTTTTTAGCTCGGGGGTGGGGGGTTTTAAGAGGGTCTGATCGCCTACTTCCTGCATTACCCGCCATTTCCTCTCAAGCGAATAAAGCCAGGTCATCAGTCATTCCAGCGTTCTCAGACCTCAGGCTCAGAGAGATGAATGGAAAGGGTGTTTTACCATCTCCTTCAGTGCGGCGGCACACTTAAGACACTGTAAAACCACTTTTCAGACAACAGACCAACACTAATTTTTATTTTTTATTTTTTTTACTTTTAAAGACCCCCTGTGGTGAAAATCAAGTTTTTTTTTTAAATGTTGTTTGTATGTTTATGTGGTTGTATGTTTATGTGGTGTTTTAATATGCTTTCAGATTTCTTAGGTCACAAACTACCTTGTAGCCATTCACGTCAATGTGCGGGCGGGCTTTATCAAATCATCATTACTATGCTGCGAAACAGGGCAAGCCAAGTTATCCCGGTATATGTTTCAGTTGATATGAAAAATTGGGTACTTTTACCAATATAACAGGTGAATTATGTATATGATATATATTATGATGTTATGATGAACTATATGCCTTTCTCCACTGGTGTTATGATGTTCAAAGCATTTCTAAGGACACTGATTTTTAGAAGGCTTCAAATTTCAACTGAATTTCTAGAAATTTCAACTTCCATTAAAACTACATGACAAACCAAACTTTAATTTTAACCGTCCCTGTGAGTGACTATCGCAGTCTGGACATTTTAGAGCTTTTCTTTCTCTGAGTTAAGAACAAAGGGAGAAGAAAGACCATCGATCATACGTCTTATGTTTAAATTTGTCTTCATGCGTTCCCCGTAGATTTATGCAAGTCATTATCGAACCCCCGCAGAGACACCCTTTCTGGCTAAGAACAGTCGAGTCATCTTACTAGTGCTCTGCCATGACTTACTTCACGCCAACTAAATCAGTGTAATAACTGAGCAAGAAATGTAATGTGCATTTGATTATTTGTGCTATGAAAACCTTTCAAATAGTACAAATGTTCAAATGCTATCTGATGTATTTTTTTACAGATGAGTCAAGTACATAGATCTAAACAAGAGCCATGTGTGTGCATGTGCAATAGTTTATATTCTCACATGTGGAGTTCAGTAGGGGATATTTGCGCTGTGGTTTATATTCCTTTTTAATAAAAGCTAGGCTCAATGAAATCTGAGCTGAATAGGATTTGCCCAAATCATTCACTCTAAGGTAGTGGTCCGGAGCTGGGTTGTGACCCAAAATTAGGTTGTAGGTCTTTTCTGATAGGGATGAGAACAGCAGGGAAAAACTAGAAATGTAAATAATATTTAATTTAAAGCAGCACTAGGTAACTTTTCAACCTTCATAATATATTTTTTAAGACTCTTGTGATGATAAATCGACTTACAATATGTTGAATGACACCTCTGCCATAGCCTGATGGGGTCTGTATCGTTTTTAATCGTACTTTTACACTTCGGGTTTCGGGTAGTAACCCAAGAACAAAAAGAACTACAAAATTCAACAGCTTTACGACATATACGTCACTTCCACCAACACCCACACTTCCTTAAATTCGGACGTGCGAGCCCAACTTTGTTCGTCGGATAATATAGTCATGTCCGAAGCAGCAGAGACAAATAAGAAAGAAAAGGTTTTGTTGGAGGAAAGCAATAAGAGGAAACGAAAAAGTGATGGGATTAAAGGCAGGACGAGGATCAACATGTGACCAGCGTTTGCTCGTCGGCGTGAGCTGAAGGAGGCGTGCCCGACCGATGCTGTCCTGCTTGTTACGGTGAGCTACCACTCAAACATTGAACTGAAGTATCATATAGATTCTGTAAAACGGTAACCAATAGACTACTATAATGACGCTGGCTTGTAAACGTGAGCATCGTGATTATTTGCCGTTTGAAAAAAATAAAACCCATGAAATCATATTCATATGACATGCTGAAACATATGCCACTGACTGTAACGTTACCTGGGATGAAGACATTTCACACGCGCCGCCAGAAGAACACCTGCATGTGAACTCCTCTTGCAGTGTTCAGGTTAACTGTTAGTGCTGCACCAACCCACAGCGCCACTTTTATGAAGTTATTTGGCCCGCCCCGCACCACTGTATATATTTTTACAACCCGCCCCGCACCCGCGACCATTAAATAGACATACGGGGTCCGCGGGTTAGTGGCCTAGTGTTTGTTTGATCTGTTGGTAAATCACACATCTGCTGTTGTTAATGCATTTTGACATTCAGACTATGCCCGAAAAGACCTTGCTTATAATTCTGCATATTGTTGTCGGGCTTATATCCCCAACTAATTGACTTTTTGTTACCTTTGTACAATAAATCTGTTGTCTGGTCAAATAAGTCTGGTTGAACACTGGTCTAAGGCAAAATATCAGCCATGGTCTAAAAAGGCTATTTACAGAGACGTTAACAGCGAGAACAGACATCTAAATTGTAGGCAGACCATGTGCTGGTGACGAAATTCCACATGTAGACTTTCAAAGGTTAAATCTCTCAAAATCTTACAATCAGCAGAGCACTTGACAAACTTATTGTAAATAGTAGTTAAAGCTGATGTGTGTCATTGTTTGGATGGTAAAATGCTTTCTCCTGTGTAAGTTTACTGTACAGAGACAATTTAAGTAGCCATTTCATAGGTTGATTTCCCACAAGAGTATAAACACTGTGTCTCTGTGGCGCTGTCAAAACATTGCTCTTGTTTGAGCGACCCAATATGTCAACTTCTGGCTCCACCAATGTATGATTGCTTATATAAATGCAGCAACAGCATTCAGATGACCAGCTGGAAATTGTGTGGTTTACTTATAAAATACTTTGTGAGCTCAAAGCACTTTGTTTTCACATATCATATCATAATTTCAAATATATTAGCCATTACAGACTACCGTACCAAATGGAGGACACCAAAACAAGTTGACATGGACATAAAACATATGATTACTTTTTTGTTGACAATAATTTTTCACCAAATAGCCAATTCAATTTGAATATTTAATGCAAGAAATATATTCATATTTTATATAATTATATTTTGCATAACGTTTTCACTGAATTAACATAAAAATGTCACTTTAAAGTGTTGACGCAAATTAATCAGTGCATCAGTTTTTGAATAGATTCACTGAAATTAGCTATTTGAGCTGATTCATGTAAATTAGTCAAACTTACCAAATCACCATGATTTGCACTGCAAAAATAAACAGAGATCATATTAAAACATCTGTCTTAAAGTGATAGTTCACCCCAGAAATGAAAAAAAGATTCTGAATGTCAATTGCAACAAAACTTTGAGGCTTCAGAAAGCTCAAAGGATAGAAGCTCAAATGTGTGAGAGAACCAATGTTCTCGCATGTCAAGAAAGTACCTTTGAGCTTCTGTTAACCATATTTGATATGCTTGATGCATGAGTGTTGATTAAAACCTAAATTACATCAGTTCATCAAATAAAGCAATCGTCTCCCCAGTTTTTATTAAACATACACTATCATTGCCAAAAGTATTTGGACACCCCTCCAAATCATTGAATTTAGGTGTTCCAATAACTTCCATTGGCCACAGGTGTATAAAATCGAGCATCTATGCATGCAGACTTCTTCTACAAACATTGTAACTGCGCACAGAGCACAGATGTCAACAACTTTCTGCAATGTCAATAGCTACATGCCTTCACATTTCGTGTGGCTTTCGGATTGGATCAAGTACAGTGCGTAGAGAGCTTCATGGAATGGCTTTCCATGGCCAAGCAGCTCATCCAGGCCTTAATGCAATGCAATGGTGTAAAGCACGCCACCACTGGACTCTAGAGCAGTGAAGACGTGTTCTCTGGAGTGACCAATCACGCTTCTCTGAAGGGCAATCTAATATACGAGTCTGGGTTTGGCAGTTGCCAGGAGAACGGCACTTGCCTGACTGCACTGTGCTAAGTGTAAAATTAGGTGAAGGCGGGGATTGTGGTGTGGGGTCGTTTTTCAGGTGTTGGGCATGGCCCCTTAGTTCCAGTGAAAGGAACTCTTAATGCTTCTGCATACCAAGACATTTTGGACAATTTCATGCTCCCAACTTTGTGGGAACAGTTTGGGGATGGCCTCTACCTGTTCCAACATGACTGCACAAAGCAAGGTCCCCTAAAGACATGATTGAGCGAGTTCAGTGTGGAGGAACTTGGCAAGTCTAATGACATGCTCCTAAAAGAAAAAAAGAAAAAAAATAAGAAATTTCTATTAATAAGAAGTGCTTTTTTTTATGTTTTAAGCAAGGAGAAGTAGCGCCGTCCAAAACAAAATGACGTAATTTTGTTCTCGCAGCCCTGGTTTGGGAGTTCTCGCAGCTTGTTCTCGACACATCGCCTGAGCAGAACTTTTTTCTTGCGGTTGTCCGAGAACTTTTGTGTGATTGGTCATAGATTTAAAGTAGGCGGGGTTAATGCGGAGAAACGCAGATGTTCGGCACCTGCATTTCTTGAGAAGTATGGAATGTACTGGCCAGAATGAACTTTATTCTTGTTCTTACCACCTCGAGAAAACGAACAAATTTATTTGTTCTTGCAGAGTATGTTCCAAGCTTAAGTCAGCTTTTACAGTGCATGACTGTGATGTTTGATGCCTATCATGCCTGTCATAATGCGCATAAGATTATTTCATGCTTTCACTCTTTCCAAAGCTGAACCTGTAAACAGATGACTCAAGATAACTTGAGAAGTCATGAAACATAGCAAATGATGAGTCAGTCCAGTAAATCAAAGAAAGAAACGACTCATTGGTAGTGGTAGAACAATTATCAGAGGTCTCTGACAGCATTTAACATGCCTGGAAGATCATTTTCATTTTCTGATTCAAAATGTTGGGCAATTCGGGCCAGCAGCCTGCCAGTGTTGGGAAACAGAACTGAACAATGGGACTACACTACTCTAGTATGTCAAAAGAAACACGTCAACACCAAACTTGACTCTCAAAGCTCCAGTGTAGATGTTCACTGAAACCACTAAGCCCCAGATGTGCCAAAGCGTCAGGGGAGGACCGTCATAACCACGGGGCCTACTACATGCTTGCTAACATGTCATCATTATCCTGTGGAGGCCGGAAAAGTAACAGAGGTCCTTCTGTTTGTAATGGATACTATTGCAAAACTCTTCCCAGTGTCCTTTTATAGAGCCTCAGTCTCCCAAACAAGCAACACATGCATATACACACTCAAAACAGAGATGGTAATAGGATACCATCCACCAATCAGTAAAACGCACAGTGATATGGAGGCAAAGGGGAATTTCTATATTCTCAAAACAGATTTAATTTTTCTACTATTATTTTAGTGTGATCTATCATTAGCAATGTGACACACTTATAATGCCTTCAAGATGTTGTGTGGTAAAAAATTCCTCTAAGACCTCCTGCAATTTTATTTTTCTGTCTACTTCATTTTTTTCTGAGTAGAGAGAGGGAAAAAAGGGAATAATTGCAAAGGCATATTACTGGAGAACTTAACTCTTTCTCTCAACCATTTGGCATATGACCCAGTGCTTTCTTACATTTAAATTACCACTGTCCACTCTGATATACTAAAACACAAGCCCCCCCCCCCCCCCCCCCCCCAATCATATCAAACTCTTGGTGTCACACTGACCTTCGAGAATGGAAATGTACTGACAAATCAAATTATTCTGTCATTTATTGAGGGAACATTCCTCAGTGCATTCAAACTCAAACACGATCGCATTACTTCTGCTTTTGGAGTTTCTGGAATTTCGAGTTAGTCATGACTGAACACTAGACTAAGAATCACACAGATCACACAGAACGTGTTTTTAAGGTTCGAAAACGCGAGGCGCACTGCACTGCCTTTTTGGTAATCGTTTTTTTCATTCAGAAAAGCAGTGTGCTGCGTTTTTTTTAATGTTTCTAGGCAATCCCCGAATCACCTGTACTGTCAGTCAATTCAATGTAACGGTCAACACAACAGAAGGCCCGCCTCTCCATTCATTCGTTTTGACAAAAGAAAATAAACGCGGTGACGTCGGGCGCTTTTCTTCTCAGAGTTGACTCTTTTTCAACTTCATGTGCTCGGAGCGCTCCTTCAAAAACGCGAGGCGCAGCAAGCGGTTTAAACGCGAGGTGCCCAGCGCGCATAAGCAGCGCACATAACGCTCTCTGCCAACCGAAATACATTCAAAAAAGGCGCTTCTCGCTGCAAAAACGCATTCTGTGTGATCGGGGCCGACGTGAGTAGTTGGGGCATCTTAGTGTAATTTGCAAAAGCTTCATTCATTAAAGGGTTACTTCAGCGATTAGCATATGGCTTTCTATCAGTAGAAACCCTGGAGTATTTTCGAATCATCGTGCTCCCCCCCTCATATCCCCCAGAGATGAGAGATTTATGCATTTTATTTCTTGAAAAATTACTCCGTTGATGCAAATATCGTCGATTTGCGTCATCAGTAAAATGTTTGGCCAGACGCTAAAGACTACAGCCAGCAGAGGGAGCTATTTCTGCATGTTTTCAACTCGCACATAGGGGATGGGGTCGCACTCACAGCTCAGCTCGGCTCAGGCATTCATGGAAACAGTGTGGCAGGCGGAGCAAATTGATTATTTTATCTTCTCAAGTTAATTCCTATGAAAGTTAATCTTCCAAAGGCATCAACTGAAAATGCGCCAGACTGAACACGCGCTGAGAACTACTGCCGCAAGCATGGACGCGCTTACCTCAGCTCTCATCACGGGAGATCATTCAGCTCATCACGATGCGTGTAACCTGACTCCTGCTGCGTTTGTGCTCTCACTCCCTCAGCGGAGTTCATATATTGAACAGACACTTTCAGTTTTAAATTGTAGTGTCTGTTCTCTAACTGAACTGATTTTATGAGGGGTGGGAAAGTAAAAGTGATTCAGTAGTGGTGGCTTTGGGAGTGGCCTCACAGGGCAGCGAAGCATTCTGGGAACTGTAGTCTTTCATCCCCATGAGACAAAAATACATTTTCTGTCTTTTCTCAGTCTAGAAAGCAACAAAATTCAAAAATAATTTCACATTTCTACTACATTAATGACCCAGTTTTAAATACAGATTCATCTTCCCAGCGCTGAAGTACCCCTTTAAAATGCCCATGATATGTTTAGAGTACAGACCAAAAATATAACCTTTTTTCCTTGAGCATGCCAAGTATTTCAGTATCTACATTTTTAATAGCTCTAAAAGATTCAAGGACCTCATGCAAACATTGTGGAATAGGAAATGTAATGTAAACAGGAAAAACTGTCCTGTACATTAAAATTCCCATAATTCCCTGTGTGACACTTGACATTTAATTGATTTTTATCAGTTATGTACATATTTTAGTAGTTTGGTATTTGCTAAATCCATAAAGCTTAAAATGTTGCTTCCATATTTTTCAAGGTAATGTTCTGGCAACCCCAGCTGATTGTAACAGTCTCATTATGGAGCTGTCTACACTGGACGTATCAGTTGATGTGACGCATCTCTGGTTTATTTCACGTGTTTGTTTTTTGTTAAATAAAATTATTTAATTTACAAATATCTTTTGTGTGATTTTTTTTAAAATTATTATTTGAAAACTGATCGTTACATCATAGCCAGTTTGTGATTTTCTGACCTCTTGCCTCTAGATGGCCATATAGCGCTATATGTTAAAAATGAGCTTTTCCACTGGGTCCTAAAGTCAGTTTCTCTTCAGTATGCATTCAGATTCACATGGAAACATTAAAAAAATGTTTTGGGAAGTCATCTTAAAATCATCTTTTGTTTTTACATACTTTTCACTCCACTGAATTATTTATTAGGGTTTTCCACGGTATCAATTTCTGTTCACAAACCTTAACCACAGTCTTAACAAAAAAAAACCTATTGAACATTTTCACCTTATTGCCCAAGAACAAAGACACCTTGTGTGATGATCCAATACATTCGTCTTACTATATATGGTCAGTTGTCACGAAGAAACCTGTGGACACTTTTATCAACATCGCAAATCTATAGTAAAGGTTTTCATATTTTCAATTTAAAAAAAATTATACATATTTATAATGCTATTGTGTTATATTAGTAGTAAATGACAAAACCTAATTAAAGCTGCTGCGAGGGTGTTTCTAATAAAACAGCTAAGGGAGTGACGGCAAATTTCAAGTCCTTCTCTTTTCTGACTGCTGTAATCAATCTCTAGATATTTTTTCTCATTTTTGGAAAGTCATGGCAAGGCTATAACAGAGTTTTTCTTTTGCTTTTGGAGCAAATGGAAATACATACTGTAAGTTCACCGCTATTGAGGTTTACTCAACTACGATGACTTCTGCCTAGATTAGAACCCTGGAAATCTGAAATGGGTCAATTGACTCAAAAAAGTGTGTCCATGCAGCAAAGATGGCAGCATCTACGTTATGTACATTCATGCAGAAAACAGACGACTACCTTTCAGATGAATGGAAATTGAATGAATACTAAGGGCCAGATTTACTAAACAGGCCAAATTAGCGTAAAGCCTGGAACATACTCTGCAAGAACAAATACATTTGTTTGTTTTCTCGAGGTGGTAAGAACAAGAATAAAGTTTGTGCTGGCAGTACATTCCATACTTCACGAGAAAAGCAGGTGCCGAACATCTGCGTTTCTCTGTATTAACCCCGCCTACTTTAAATGTATGACCAATCACACAATATTTCTCGGACAACCGCAAGAAAAAAGTTCTGCTCAGGCGATGTGTCAAAAACAGGCTGCGAGAACTCCCAAACCAGGGCTACGAGAACAAAATTACGTAATTTTGTTCTCGAACCCCTGGGAGCGAGAACTTTTTTCTCTGTTCTTGCGGAGTATGTTGCAGCCTTAAGAAGCGCAATTCCAAAATAGCACTGACAGGAGTGGAAATTTAAAAAGTACAGATGCAGCCAGATCATTTCCGTGATGACCAACCAAAAGCAGCACAAATTAGTGTCTGGTTTAAGATGTGGTTTTGTTAGGCCGTAAATGGTGCCGCAAATACAATTAAACTGATGAGCGCAAACCTTAATAAATCACCTTGCATGATTAATTTAACCCTCGTCCTTCTGTCGGGTCATTTTGACCCGAAACTCTTAATAACATTTTTTAATTGAGAGTTCATCAGAGTGGTCCAAGACATTAGGACTTTTGTCACACTTGAACCACAAATGCACAACATTTTACTGGATTCAAGGACTTCTGGTTGAAATTTAAAAAAGTAACAAATTCTGCCCTTACGGGTCAATTTGACCCCAATAAGAATGAATGGAATGTGACAAATGCTTCAGTACACATAAAAAAACAAAAAATGCTAAAACTACCCGAAACATTTTTTATAATGTTTACATGTGTATCTGAACACATACTGAAGAGAAACTGACTTTAGGACCCAGTGAAACAGCTCCATACAGAGCTATAAGGCCATCTAGTGGCAAGAGTCATGAAAAATCATGTTATATTTTCTTTTTTCCACAAGAGGTCAGCAAATACACCCAATGTAAGATATTTTGAGCTGAAATAAAAGGGTTATGAATTAAATTGTGAGTTAATTTAAAGAATGAGAAAATGTGCCTAAATTACTATTTATTGATTATTTATTGATACAATCTAGTAATGTAAAAATTTTAATGTAAAAAAACTAGTTTGCATCATAAAAAGTGCATTAAAAATAGAACAAAAAATATTATGAAAATGAAATAAAATATGCTTTCTGGACAAAACAAAAAATAAGTATAATTTTATGGCTTCGGGTCAATTTGACCCTCAAGATAAGGATGAGGGTTAATTAAATACTCTCCTTCCATAAGTTTTGCCTCAGAACAGAAAACTCCTACAAATGCATATGCAAAAAGCAAATTTTTTACTGCGTGTCTATTTTTTAATGCCAAAAGAGGGTTTACGTTGCCACAAGCTTTTAGTAAATCTGGCCCTAAATGGTTTCAAGTTTTTTTTTTTCAGTACGGTTTCTATGAAAGTTTTTAGGTTGACTAGGAGGTAGCTTTTTTTATTTTGACCATTAAAGTATGTCTACATAGTACAAACTCTTTTCAAAACAGCATAAAATATATACCTGTTTTTCAAGATATGACCCTTTCAATTTTGTCAAAAGCTGTCTCTTTAATCTAATCAAAGGACATGTCAGGGGTTACGGCATCAGTTAGGGAATGTTTATGAGTGCATTCAAGATGGGTTTGCTAGTGTGCTGCTTCGTATTTTTGTATGTGCCCAACTCAAACAGATTCCATATGTGTTGTGCACACAAAGTTCCTTACTGGGAGATGAATGACCCTACATTTAGGCAAAGGGAGGAAGAAAAAGAAGACAGCATAAAGACACAAAAGACACCAGCTGTACTATGTAATTATTTCAGACTTGACATTTACGATGTTTGATAAGATCATCCAAGCATTTGGGATTTACATGGCACCATGAAGAGGAAATGACCTAAGGTAAACATCCCAGTCTCAGCAGCTATCGTGACCGCTGACCTCTCGCCGTTTGCATGACGTGG
The DNA here is from genome assembly GCF_024679245.1 of Pseudorasbora parva. Lineage (NCBI taxonomy): Eukaryota > Metazoa > Chordata > Actinopteri > Cypriniformes > Gobionidae > Pseudorasbora > Pseudorasbora parva. The sequence continues at coordinate 9,797,618 of NC_090187.1, forward strand.
CCATTTTACACAATGAACGTAGCTGTAGAGGGAGTATAATATAATATAATATGTATAAATATGTATAATATGTATAATATGTTAAATATCTACTTTATTTGAGGTCTTTCTTTGTTGATCTCTAGAGGGAATGTTGACTTGCGGTAGCTGTTATTTACACATACAATTCTTTTCCACAGTGGAAATCTATACCTTCTCCCCAAAGGCATAAATGTAAGTCTTGATACAGATCAGACAGTTTTCATACCCTGCTAGCCCACTTCTTCTTTAAAGGTCCTGTTCTTCACGATTCCATCTTTCAAACTTTAGTTAGTGTGTAATGTTGCTGTTAGAGCATAAATAATACCTGTAAAATTATAAAGCTCAAAGTTCAATGCCAAGCGAGATATTTTATTTAACAGAAATTCCCTTTCAGAGCCTACAGCGAACGGCCGGTTTGGACTACACCCCTGCACTTCCTTCAGGAATGACGTCACTAGAACCGTTTGTTGACTAACCATTCGCCCACAAGAACACGCAAAATAGGGGGCGTGGTCTTGTTGCTCTCCCACGTGGAGAAGAGCGTGCATTCAGCGCTTGCATCTCCCCGTTATGGTAAGAGGCGGGACCTTTCTGGGAAAAGTGCGCTAAGCTGCTGTCCAATCACAACACGGGAAGCGCTGGCCCAATCAGAACTCGTTATGTATTTCTGAAGGAGGGACTTCATAGAACAAGGAAATCATCAGGCCGTTTTTAGTACAGAGAAAACAGAGCTGTACAGATAAGTCAATTGTGTGAAAAATACTGTGTTTTTTTACACGCGAAACATGAACTCATGTTATATTGCACACTGTAAACATAATCAAAGCTTCGAAACACGCGAAGAACGGGACCTTTAAATATGTCCTGCAGAGAGGAAGCGGCAGGATGACTGATTGTTCCTGCTTATTTAATCTAACTTATAGTTGGGATTCTCAGCAAAAAGCAATATAAATAATTTTTTTCACTGTCTATGTATCTTATGCTCACATGCATTTATTTGATCAAAAACACAGTATAAACTGTAATATTGTGAAATGCTACAACAATTTAAAAGAACTGTTTTCTGTTAAATAGATTTTAAAATGTAATTTATTCCTCTGATAGGAAAGCTGAATTTTCAGCTGCCATTACTCCTGTCTTAAGTCTCACATGATCTTTCAGAAATCATTCTAGTTTTGTTTTGATTTGATTCTGTGGAAACTGTGATGTACTACCATTAAAAAGATTATGGTAATCTGAATGCATGCATTAATTGATCAAAAGTGACAGTACACACATTAATAATATTAAAAAAGATTTCCATTTTTAAATGAATGTTATTCTTTTGAACTTTTTTTTTAAAGGGGTCATGAATTGAGAAATTAACTTTTCTTTGAGCTTTTGATTTATAAAAGGTCTAGAGGTCATGGTAATATAAAAATAACCGGCCAGTTTCAGAGCTAAAAACTTCTTTATAAGTCAAAGAGAAGCTTTTATAGACAGCAGGCCCAGCAAACACGAGATTTCAGAATGTGCTATCACTTGACGTCAGAGTGTGGTGAAATACCGCCTCTGGAGAAGACGATCAATGCCTACTTCATCACTGTCAGTTTACCCCCGCCCATGATTTGCGCATGTAAAATAGGCCTAGTCCAGCTACCAACCAATAAACATGCTGTTGAGGATTACAAAATATTGTGCGGTGCCTGGGTTCGACAGTAATGCAACATGTAAGTAACTGTGTTCATTCTAAAGCCTGATCTGAAATGTGATGATTCGTGTAGTCAGATCACATGTTCTTTGTCTGTGTGTCAGTACAGACCAGTGACTAAAACATCAACTTGCGTTGTTTCTCTTAGGATGAAAATAATCTGTTATTTATAGGGGTCATATGATGCCATTTTCATACCATTTTATTATTTCCATTTTATATTAAGTTAATATGATTCTTTAGTGTCTAAATGAAAACTTTATAATATACTTTAATTAATAATTCTTATTAGTATTGTAAGAAAACACAAATTTTACCTGGTCAAAAACAGCTCTGTTTTCACCAAGCCATTTCAGTGCATACGACTTTTAATGATAAATGACCCGCCCCTCTGTTCTGTGGGCCGGCACGTGGAGCTGTTGCCATTGACAACAGTAGATGCGAAATAATAGCGACAGGAGTCTCTGAGGACACATCTGTGGATTCTGAACCGGAGTCGACCCGGGACAAGATGACAGCTACAATGAAATTCGACATTTAAGGCTAAACAGGACATTTCTGAATGGTTGGTTAACGTAATGTCACTTTGATCTATCTTTATGTACTGGCAGGGTAATGTTAGTGTGAATGCTGTATATGTTAGTTCATTGATAGATTGATGTTACACCTAATGCCAATAAAAACTTTTTTTCTGTAAATGTTGGTTTGTCAGTGATGCGTAACGTTATCTATGCATTGTAATAACTGTTTTACAGTAACAGACACCGTTATAAACCATCTGCATAATTAAGCGTACACAGTTTGAAATAACACAATAACCATAACGTGTTGTTCATTATAAACGTGGGATTATGAATTATATTGAGAACGTCATACATAGAAAGCATTGACTACACTCACTTCTTCTGGAGGTGCAGCAGGAACATGAATAGTTTGTACAGATCTTTATTCAGGAGCAGCTTCTTAGCAAAACCTGATTATACTGAACCTCGTTTATAAAGCTGCAGTGACTCCCGTTTTATTAAACAAATTTTAATTAAAAAAAACCAAAACAAAACATTAATTACTCTGGGCCCTATCATACACCCGGCGCAATGCGATGGCAGGTGTTATGCAAGTGTTTTTTGAAACTTAAGCAAGTTTCAGCCCAATGTAGTTATCATTTTCACATGCAGTGTTACGTTGTTTAAATAGCAAATGCACTCACGTCCATCTGTTCACCCATGGGTGTGCTGGTCTGAAAATGAGGTGTGTTCAGGCGCATTGTTGGCATTGTTGAAAACGACTGTGCCATTGACTACCAAAAACCTGGTCTAAAGTTAATAGAAGAGTGTTTTTTTTTGTTTTGCTTATTACAGCACACAAACATGCCAAATATAAAAAATAAAAGGATTACAATGTAAAAGATTATTATTGTGTACATAAAGATAAAAATTCCTACATGTCATAATGGATAGTCATGTTATCAGAATTACCTATTTGCAATAAAGACGATTGAAATTGGCTACTTATTTAACCAATTGTGGCAATTATTTAAACTGACTCATCAGGTTGAGGGTGTCTGCCCTTAAATGTTACAAATCTTTGACAAAATATAATACTTTTCAAAATGTAAAATATGTAATGTTACAGAGTATGTGTGTAACACAAATTCTGTATTTTCAGCCAAGCAGAATCATGAACACTTTTGTTCTGTTATCATTCCCCTGTGCAATGGATCAGGACCAAGTGTAATTACATCACTGCTGATGTAATACCAAATTTAGCATTTTTATGAATAGTACTTTCTGTTAACTGTTTGTCATGTCTTAGAAGTTTTAAAAAATGCTCAATTTTAACTTACTTATTTTGGCTTTGTTTTAAAGATTCTATATAGTTTTTTCTGAATGATCCCAAAACTTCTAATAAAGAAAAAACAACACTATAAAAGAACCATAAAAGTTGCACAAATATCTTGTGTGCCATTAGGTCAAGCTTCTAAGCTTAAAAAAAACACCTATTTTGTGTTGGTTAAGACAAGATTTACTGTCACTTTACAATTCAGATTGTTTAAAAGCAGCTTTACAGTGATAACAGGAAAATTCAGCTGAAGTCAGTTCTGTGTTGATTCAGTTCCATCATAAAGATCATCAATTATTAAACTAGTTCATTTCATCTGTAAAGTAATTTACAAGAAAACAGTGATGTCATCGTCCAGCTCAGTTCAGTTCTCTTCCAATAGTGTCAGTGCAGTCAAATCAATAATTTTGTTGGAAATTAAATGTCCTCAACTAATCAAGCCAGAGACGACAGCAGCAAGAAACCCAAACTCCATCAGGTGACAGAATGGAGAAAAAACGTCTCGGTTACGTATGTAACCCTAGTTCCCTGAGGGAACGAGACGCTGCGTCGAAACGCTGTGAGAACGCCTCTGTTTAAATGCGTCGTGAAGCGCCTGTAGAACCATTCCATCGGAAAAAAGATCGATCGTCGGCGTGATGACGTCATCGACCGGAAGCTATAAAACGTCCGTGAAAACAAACAGGAACTAACTTCTGATAAAGCCTGAAGTAAGTGATCACGGACACGCCGGGAGTATGGCAAAGCGACGCAGCGTCTCGTTCCCTCAGGGAACTAGGGTTACATACGTAACCGAGACGTTCCCTTTCGGGGAACTCGAGCTGCGTCGAAACGCTGTGAGAACGCTTATACCCACATCGCCATAGGACCAAGTGTCTCGTATGTGTGAAGCCGAAGCGCACACGGTTACGAGAGTACCTGTGCCCCTACAGTAGATGCCAGGTCTAGTTCGTAGAACCTGACAAAGGTAGAAGGAGACGACCAACCGGCCGCGTTACAGATATCATGGAGGGAAGCCCCCGACAAAAGTGCTTTAGAAGCAGCCATACCCCTGGTTGAGTGCGCCCGGACAGCCAGTGGAGACGGCTGCCCGGTAGCTTCATAAGCAAGTGAGATGGCCTCGACCACCCACTTGCTCATCCTCTGCTTGGATACTGGGGCCCCCTTCTTAGGGGGTCCAAAGCAAACAAACAATTGTTCAGTTTTTCTCCACAGGGCAGCTCTGTGGACATAAGTATCCAGTGCCCTCACAGGACACAGCAGATTTAATCTTTCCTGGTCTGACGTCATAAATGGAGGAGGACAGAAGGCTTGTAGAGTGATGGGGCCCCGTGGGCTCGTAGGAACCTTGGGGACATAACCCGGCCTGGGATGCAGAAATGCTTTCACCATCCCTGGCGCAAACTCTAGACATGAGGGCTCTACCGACAGAGACTGAATATCTCCTATCCTTTTAAGAGATGATATGGCCAAAAGGAAGATGGTTTTTAGAGTGAGGAACTTATCCGAAACCTCCTCCAGAGGTTCGAACGGAGGTCCGGACAAGCCCCTCAAAACAATGGCCAAGTCCCATGCCGGGACCCTCGAGTGCATAACTGGCCTCAACCTTAATGTGCCACGAAGGAAGCGTGTAATTAGAGGGTGTCTTCCCAAAGACACTCCACTGCAAGGGACGTGGACAGCACCCAAGGCCGCCACGTACACCTTAAGTGTGGAGGGGGTCAACCCTGCAGAGAACCTCTCCTGCAGGAACTCCAGCACTGTACCAACCGGGCAGTTAACTGGATCCCACTGGCGTTCTCTGCACCATGCTGAGAAAAGTCTCCATTTCAAAGCGTACAGCTTCCTTGTGGACGGAGCTCTGGAGTGTAGGATGGTCTCTACGACCTCGGCCGAGAGACCCTCCTCTATGAGCCTAGCCCCCTCAGAGGCCAGGCCCACAGTTTCCACATCTCTGGGCGTGGGTGCAGGAATCTCCCGCCCGCCTGAGAGAGTAGATCCCTCCTGGTCGGAATCTCCATCGGAGAGCCTTCCAGGAGAGATATCAGGTCCGCAAACCATACTCGGGTCGGCCAGTTCGGAGCCACTAGAAGTACCTGGGCCCCGTCCCGGCGTACCCTCTCCAGAACTCCTGGAAGCAGAACAATCGGGGGGAAGGCGTACAGAGGCAGCCTCGGCCACTCCTGTACCATGGCATCCAGCCCCAGCGGGGCCGGATGGGTCAGAGAAAACCACTGCGGGCAGTGAGAATTCTCCGCCGAAGCGAACAGGTCTATCTCTGCCTTCCCATAAACCTTCCAAAGGAGCTCCACCACCTCTGGATGGAGTCTCCATTCCCCGGGCCTCGGCCCCTGTCTCGACAGGCTGTCTGCTTCCTGATTCAGGGCCCCCGGGATATATACTGCCCTGACTGACAGCAACTTCCCTTGGGCCCACAGGAGGATCCGATGTGCCAATTTGTCCAACGGACGAGACTTCAGACCCCCCTGGTGGTTTATGTAGGCCACCACGGACGTGTTGTCTGTTCTGACTAGTACATGGTGGCCCCTGAGGTCGGGCAGGAACTGTTTCAATGCAAGAAACACTGCGAGCATCTCTAGCCGATTTATGTGCCAGTGCCGCTGATGCTCCTGCCATAGACCCTGGGACGAGCGACCACTCATGGTCGCCCCCCAGCCCGTGAGAGAGGCGTCTGTCGTTAGCGTTAAGCGACGAACAAGAGCCCCCAACACGGGACCCTGAGATAAAAACCCCGGGTTTTTCCACATGACCAGAGCACGTAGGCATCGCCGCGTGACTTTGATCGTGCGGAGCGGATTTCCCCTCGGGGAGAACCCTTTTGTCTTGAGCCACCACTGCAGTGGCCTCATGTACAGTAGGCCAAAAGGTATCACGTTGGACGCTGCTGCCATGAGACCTAACAGTTTCTGGAACTGTTTCACAGTGACCGCTCGGCCTAGCTTCTGTTCTTTGGCGGCTGCCAGGATCGATGCTATGCGTGTTGGCGATAATTGCGCCCGCATAATTACCGAGTCCCAGTTCACACCCAGAAAAGTGGTTCTCTGAGCCGGAGAAAGCACACTCTTCTTGGCGTTCAGCCTCAACCCCAGCTTCGACATATGGGCGAGAACAGCATCTCGATGCTGAACCGCCATCTGCTCTGTATTCGCTAGAATCAGCCAGTCGTCGATATAGTTCAATATGCGGATGCCCTGAAGACGCAGCGGCGCCAGAGCTGCATCCACACACTTGGTGAACGTGCGGGGTGACAGTGCTAGACCGAAGGGAAGTACACGATATTGGTATGCCTCTCCCCCGAAGGCAAACCTCAGGAACTTCCTGTGATGTGGAAGGATGGAGACATGAAAATACGCATCTTTGAGGTCTATGGTGACAAACCAATCCTCCGATTTGACCTGCGCTACAATCTGTCTGAGTGTAAGCATCTTGAATTTGAGCTTGGCCACCGAGCGATTCAATAGCCGCAGATCTAATATCGGGCGTAAGCCCCCATCCTTCTTCGGCACGATGAAGTAACGGCTGTAAAAGCCAGACTCCCTGCTGGGAGGGGGAACCCTCTCTATAGCCCCTTTTTGCAGGAGTGTCTCTACTTCCTGTGCCATTACCAGAGCCTGCTCCGGGCCCACCTCTGTAGGCAGGACACCGCAGAAAGGAGGTGGCCGACTTCCGAATTGAATGGCGTACCCCCTTTCTATTATCTGCAGGACCCAACGAGATATATTTGGTAGACGTTTCCACTCGTCTAGAAAATCTACTAAGGGAACCAGCCTCTCGAGGCTGGCCTCTGGTGTATTTTGAGCAACAAGCACAGTGCCCTGAAGCGGCGGACCGGCAGGGAACAACTGACTTGACTGCTCGGGGACCCCCCGAAGGGGGTGCGGACCACCCTCGGGTGGCCCGCGGAGACCGACTGCGCCCCGGCATTGCGGCAGGGTTGGCAGCGCGGCCCCCCGAGGGTGCCGTAGGGAAACGGGTACCGTAGGCAGGGGTAAGCACCGTTTCCCTACGGGGGGAACCACCCTCAGCGTCCTGACGCTTCTGGCGTCAGGAACGCTTCGACGAGGCCTTCTTGGCGATCAGGACTGTCCGCAGATCAGCCCTGCCCCTCGAAGGCCTCGTTTGAGAGCGCCGCCCCTCGTCCCCACGCTGAGGGGGAGCTCGGGCAGCGACGCTCTGTTTCTGCTGAGCCCTGTAGGAGGAGCTCGTACTCGGCTTGGGCTGCTTGGTGGTATCAGCAGCAGCCCCAGGGACCTGGACCCGGAGAGGGAGGAACTGCCTGAGCGCCGCAGCTTGCTTTTTCGACTCCTGGAACCTCTCGGTGACAGTGTGAACTGCGTCACCGAAGAGGCCTCCAGGAGAAAGCGGCGCATCAAGCAGAAAGGCTTTCTCCCTCTCCTTGATGTCTGTGGGGTTCAACCATAAATGCCTCTCCGTAGCCACCAATGCTGCCATGGAGCGGCCCACACATCTGGCCGTCTCCTTGGTGGCCCGGAGAGCTAGATCGGCTGACGATCTTAATTCAGCGATAATATCACCCCCCACAGCATCACTACCGTCCAAATCCCTTAGCAGGTCAGCCTGGTATGCCTGCACGATAGCCATCGTGTGCAGGCATGCAGCCGCTTGACCCGCCGCCGAGTACGCTTTACCCACCATCGCCGACGTTGTTTTTAGAGGTCTGGTGGGTAAAGTCGGGGCCTTCAGGGACGATGCCGAGGAAGGCGAGAGATGGCTCGCAAGCGTCTCTTCAACCTTTGGCATCGCCCCATAACCATACTGTCTCAGCCCGCAAATGTTGCTGTAGACCGAAGTCTGCGGGCTGAAGACACGATATGAAGCCGGTCTCTTCCACGATCTTGCCACCTCGGTGTGCAAATCGTGGAAGAACGGCAGGCCCCGTCGCTGAGGTTCTGAAGCGCGAGACGGCAGGAAGCGTTCGTCTAGCTTACTATGACGTTTTCTTCCTGCCTCAGATCTTTCGGTGGGCCAGTCGATGTTCAATCTGGCCACTGCTCGCGTCAAAACCTCAACTAGCTCCTCACTAGCAGGGGACTGAAGTGGCGAATCTTCAGTATCGATACTTTCAACGTCCACCTCCTCAGAGCTGGACAGATGAAGTACCGGCGGCTCTCTCGGGGGGGAAGAAACCGCCATGCGTGCTTCCATGCCCCGAGAAGAACCGCTGGATGGAGCAGGTGAGGGCAGAGATAAGGCAGCGCCCGTCTCTAACCCCTCTGCAACATCCAATTGTGATCCCCACGACTGCAGCCTCCGCTCCGCCTCGGCGGCAGCGGGACCAGAGCCGCGGGGAACACGAGCCGAGGCACCCTCCTCGAAGAGTGCCCGGCGGGAGCGCAGCGTTCTCAGTGGCATACGCTCACAGTGCTCGCAAGCAGCCCCCTCGAGGGCTGCCTGGGCATGCTGCGCTCCCAAGCATGCAACACAGAGAAGATGTGTGTCCCCGCCCGTGATATAGCGTGGGCAGGGAGGAACACACTTTCTGAAATTGCTGCTTTCACTCGCCATTTCTATCTATTTATTTTCTCTTTTTTCTGTTAATATATGTAATATTTAACAAAAAGGGTGGAAAATCTCTGCTTTCTTGTATAATAGACAGACAAAAACACCAAATAGACAGACAGGTTCACACAGATCGCTTGCTGAAGGCTCAGAAGCTAGTTCCTGTTTGTTTTCACGGACGTTTTATAGCTTCCGGTCGATGACGTCATCACGCCGACGATCGATCTTTTTTCCGATGGAATGGTTCTACAGGCGCTTCACGACGCATTTAAACAGAGGCGTTCTCACAGCGTTTCGACGCAGCTCGAGTTCCCCGAAAGGGAACCTTGGGAGAAACCAGGCTTAGTCAGGGGGCCAATTTTCCTCTGGCCAACGAACGAATACGGCGTGAGTCAGAAATCACATTGTGGATCGGTAGCATTTAAATATTTCATTCAATTCCTTTTGCTTGAAGATCGATTCATCACACTAGTATAGGGACGAAGCTGGTCAGGGCTGTGGTTGTTAAAGGGATAGTTCACCCAAAAATTTAAATTCTGTCATTATTTACTCACCCTCATGTTGTTCCAAACCTGTATGAGTTTCATTGTTCTGCTGAACACAAAAGAAGATATTTTGAAGAATGTTTGTAACCAAGCAAATAGAACAACCATTCAATACCATAGTAGGGGAAAAAAATACTATGGTAGCGAAAGGTTGTTCTGCTTTGTTATAAACATTCTTCAAAATATCTTCTTTTGTGTTCAGCAGAACAATGAAACTCATACAGGTTTGGAACAACATGAGGGTGAGTAAATAATGACAGAATTTTCATTTTTGGGTGAACCATTCCTCTAAGTAATATAATAACTTATCCCCCCACCTCCACCACACACACACGCTTCAGATTTAATACGTTATGGTTACTAATTAATCAATTCATTATTAGTTAATTTAAACAACGACTGATTATGGAAATTTATGTCAATTGATATCCCTACTTGGAATATAACACATGAGTTATGTGGACCACTTTGATGGTTCCATTTTGTATTTTATTTTTAGGTGAACAATCCCTTTAAATTTGGGTGGGTTAAAAGCAGATGGGCTGGGGTGTAAGGTCAAATTTAGCATCATTTCTCAGGTAGAAGGAGGTGCTGAGTGAGTGGATACATTTTGGTTCATATGAGTGTTTGTGTGAACGACAGACAGAGAGACAGTGAAGACTTTACCTTCTTGTGAGGAACAGTTGTCTGGGTCATGGCCAGCTCAAAGCTGTGTGCTCCCGTCAGCTGTGTTTTCTCCCAGAGTTTCCTCAGCTGCTGGACACACTCGTCCTGACAGCACAACGCCTTGCTCACTTTACTCTGCACACAAACATGATGCACTATAGATTGCCAAGAGTCACACTACTCATAATTAGAGGTGTTTGCAAAGACAACCATTACATTTACTTATGCTCATGGTAAAATAATATTACCCTCTAAGCCAAAGTATTAAACGTCAATATGTAACATTGCCCAACACCAAGAACACCCTAGAATCCATCATAACCCCATATCCCCTGGAAACCACATAGAACACAACCACACGGCAACATCCTGGTAAACAGTAGGCTCATTTTGCAAATATGCAAAAATGCAGTTTCATTTGAAAGTAGCTACACTATAGCCTGGCTATCACCAGACCAAGCTCAATTTAAGATTGATTGAACATTGATTTAGGGAGTCTGCTCTGTATTTTCTACTGCCAAGAGGCGTGATAAACAAGCATTATTCAAATGACTAATTGGATAGTCCTTCAACCAATCAGACCACAAGAGGCGTGATCAACAGGCAAAAACCCATCGCTTCTCTATCAGTCATCGTATTAAACTCACCAATAGCGCACCAGGTGGATAAGCCAGTCTGTGATTGGTTCCAACAAAAGTGTAACAGAAGCAGTAGAAATGAATGTACAGGTTTCCAGACTAAGTTGCCGGGCGAAATCAAATCACCGGTAGATCATGCTGGATTTAACCAGTCTAGTTAATCTATAGTCACTCGACTGTATATAAACTTACAGATCTGATACGTCATTCAGAGCTGCATTTAAATATGGATGTCACTCCCAAAACTTTGCAGTGTGTATGAAGCATCATGAAAATTAAGCTTTTATTCAAATTGTGAAAGGAATATATACAGAATGAAAGCAAATACATATAATTTATTAATATATTCTATTATATATCCATCCAACAACAACACAAAATATTTACAACTGTTATTTACACCCCTCAATGATACACTGACATCTCATAGACCTCCACTCTTTTATATCAGGTTAAAGGAAGGGTAGGCCATTTTCGGAGAGGCTAGCAATAACAAGCTAGCTTTGAAAGGATAAGATCCCACACTCTCTTCAGAGCGTCTCCAAAGTCACGACTTCACCAAAACACATGAACGCAAACAGCAGGGAGTAAACAAAAGCGCAATGAGAGACAGTGTTAAACTACCTCAGTAACTGTTTCGGTTGTGGTGCTCAGTATGGAAATGCATTCTTTGACTGGTAGGTAGGACATTGTTTCATTGCATTCGGACTTAGTGATTGCTATCAGAATGTAAAGAGACTTTCAACCAGAATAACAAAAACATTTTCTGGAACAAATCGCCTACCCTGCCAAATCACCTACCCTTAAACAACCCTCACAGAAACCTCTGCAGATCTTTAAACTTAAATATAATCAAGATTTGGCCTTTTTATCTGGTGAAGACACATAAAATGTCCTCATTAGGTGGTTATCATATTTAATTAAATAAGTGAGGTCATCTGGCCCTCACAAGTATAGATAAAACACTCACACATCTTGTGCCACAAAAACAACATGTCGGATTGTTACCTGCAGTGCCAGTAGCATGATTTGGATCCAGAGGTGTGGTTGGCAGCTACATAGAGAGAAACAGGACTTTCCATAGAGGCAGTAGTGTCCTTTCAGTGGACAGGAGAATGACAGCTTAGCTACACAGCCACGATGAGAGTCTGGAGCACAACAAACACATAAACACAGGAGCATGAATTGCTTATAAATTCCTTCATCAAAAATGTAACCTACTTCCCCAAACCACAACATATCCTAAAATAAACTCCCATCAGCTAAACTCTTATAAAATATTGACATTTCCATTGATAATCACAAAACCCATATCACTAATCCACAACTCATAACTGTGGTGTTTTGTTCAGTCTATTGATTAAACAAATCTCTTAAAGTTGCACTTTTGTTCTCAGAATTTATAAAATGTATATAACAAGTGAGTACTTTTTGAATCCATTTTCCAAACTTTGTGTCTTTGTGTTGTCTTGAATCACTGTTGTACACTTAAACCCATTGGGTCGCCACCATTGCGGAGTAGCACAGTACCTGCATGACTCGTCATAGACATTTAGAGAGAAGTAGCCCTGGCAAGAGTTCTTCTGCAAGGCACACACAGCGCTAGAGCACCAAAAGTTACACAGTGTTGCTTTAAGATCAACCTCTCTATACATATCATCTATCATTCATTCCATTTGGCAGTCACTGACTATGTGAGTGAAGGTGAAGAAGAGTGAAGTTGGTTTTATTTGTTTTGGTTTCTATATGTGATCCTGCTGAAGGCCCCCAGTTTAGTGCTGGCTTTAAAGTCTTTCAGTTCTCCAGATGTTAAACAGCACTAGTCTTTTTTTTTTTACATATCTCATGCACCAAGATTTTAATAAAATCTAAATAATATTTTGGACTTAATGATGGTGTTAATTCTTCTTATTGACTTAAAAATTAATATACCAATAGGTGCCAACCAATTAAAGTCTAATTTAATTCTTCACTCAACAGTTTTGTTTAAAAAACATAATCGTAATAATTTTATTCACACAGTTTTTGTCAACTGCGCTTATTGTGACTTATCAAAAATGGCAACAAAATAATAATAATAATAATTAATGAATTGAGTTTAAAATAAATTAAAAGTTTTAATTACCTTCAATTAAAGGTTCACAATGTAACTTTTCCGTCCACTAGAGTTTGCCTATTTTTTTAAAAAAAAGGTGTAGTTTGATCACGCCAAATTTGAGCGCAGAATCTTTGGACATGTGGTCTTCACCTCACAGCCGGTAGAAAAGAATCGGGATAGGGCAGAAATCAAGTTCATGGATGAGTTACTGTATTATAAAGCAGAGCAGGACTCAACACACGCCTTGTAAGCAGCGGGACTCTTATTATGCCACAGTCACAGGCGCCATTTCTGCTTTTTCTGATCATGAGTTAGCCTAGAAATCTAGACGCACCCTAGCGGCAACAAATTTAATCTCCCCGCGAGTGTCGTCTAGCAACTCTCAATACCCTTCTGAGCTGTACTCGCCTAACTCTTGCCGGGCCAATCACATCGTGTATAGAATCGGTGGGCGTGGCCATAATGACGACGGTCGAGTTGCGTTTGCGTGCTTCTAGTAAACACAGAAACTGGTGAACGGCGGCGGCCTTTCGAATCAGCTTTGACCGCGACTCTGGAAGACTTGGAGTTAAGCTTTTCTCTGAGAAAAGAATAAAGAACGGCACTGAAGTCATTCTTAAAAAGGGAAGATGTGTTCGGAGTTTTGCCGACCAGATACGGCGAAAGTTTAATCTGTCAACAAGCTCTGTTTCACCTTCGTTGCTCTGGTTGGTGTACCGCTATCCTATCGCGTACAGAGGGAGTTTGAAAGAGAACCGTTTATCCCGCCCCTCGGATTGAGCCCTGTCTATGGTGAGTTTCCAGACCAAACATCTTGATGTGGGTCTGGCTTGTCAGGCTAGTCATGAGTATGAGGTAACGCAGCTCTGTTTATCACATTAGATACATCTGATTGTGTTGAAAATGATGTCATGACGTTACTCTGTGCATTCGCTCAGCGGCTGCTTTGACACTTGTTGCACACTGCAGTAAGAGTAAAGCGTGTCTGAAACCGAGGGTCACGATGATATGACGCAACTGACAGGCGACTCCCTCAAACAGCCCGGCTCCTTGGTCAAAATAGCAATTTGCTCACGATTTACAAATAGTTGGAAACATTTGGGATAAGTACTCTTTTCATCCAAATTAGCCTATACTCTAATGTTTTTTGGATATTTTACTGATTTTTTTTTAACATAGTAGCCTGACGTGGTCATACTCAATTCTAGTCAGAATATGAGTCTGAAACTGCTCCATTGGGCTGTGATCATGAGGCGTGTTTCAACCGAACCAGGAAAGACCTCAATTGGATAGACCTACAACCAATCAGAGCAACGAAGCGATACATTGTCATATGTCAACATAGTTCAACTGCACTGTGTTGCCAAGTCCATGTTTTTTTTCCGCGGGTTGTTTTCTATGTCCGCGGGTGAAGCGACTATTATGTGATACAGACCCATGAGTGCAAATTTTAGCAGGCAACCTTGCCAAAATAACACACATTTTACCCCCCTAACACAATTTTTTTTCCGGAGAACCCCTCCCTCGAGAAGCTATTGTTTAGGGCTAGTAGTGGACAGGTTTTGTTGTAAAAACTTGGCAACCCTGTCTGCATGTGCGCTGGAATAAACGTTCTTTGCCGGTGTTGTAAAAAAATAAAAGAATTTAAGGATACACAGAGTACTTACCAACATTATCATCATTTTTGAAAGAAATTGTGAAGGTGAATGCATATACAAACAAACTCTCCATTTAGGATTCGAACAAATATAATCCAAGTCCCTTTGATGACGTGCATGATTACGTTACTGTTGATCATCTGTCCGTCATCGTCTAAAGCCTGCCCTGATGATTTCATTGGTCCAAACAGTTTCTGTTCGGAGATAATTACTCCTCTATGGATCGAGGCCAGACCGAACCGCCCGACCTAAACATTTTGTGGGCGGGGCTAAGTTTGGCTGGCATCCAGGCTAGTTACATAGTGCGCCTTTAAGTCAAACTGATTTGTGTAGCACTTTTCATAATAACATTTTTCTCAAAGCAGCTTTAAAGAAAATAATGTTTATAGAGCAATACTATAGTTTACATCTTTTTACATATTCATACATTTCTACTTAACAGACTTAACACTTTCTAATGTAGTGAAGAGGCATATTTGTTCAGTGGGTCCAACCAATAAAATGCTTTTTCACAGCCACTCGAGTGCTATTGGCTCACTCTAATTGTGCGCTTCAAAAGGGAGAGACTAAATGCTGAAAAGACAAGAGAACAAAAAGGACTAGAGTAAAAGACAAGAGATCCACTCTCATCTAGTGATGTCTGCCAATAATAAGAAACCATTCAACAAATCTTTCATGAAATCAATTTCTGACAGATTTACCACAAATGAAGACGACATTAGCTTTTTTCCCCATGATCTGGTAAGCATGACTGCACTGAATCCCTCCCACTGACACACATAAACGCATTCACATGTATCCTGCCAGTTCAGCAGGTCTCCGACTGATCGATCACCATACTGTTTCTCAGTGGGAGAGCTGTTGAGTAATGTGAAGTGGAGGCAGAGACCCAGGCCAGTGCAGGGGAGATGTTAAAATAGCTCTGCCAAGCAGCCCTTTGTTCTGTCTGCCACCCAGAGCTGAATTCTAACATACCACACTCAATGTACTGATAGCTGATAATAATAATTAGTGGTGTTTGAAAAGGCAAGCATCACTATTACTATTGCTCATACTCATGAATTTGTAACAATGAATTAAACCTTATGGATTTAACTTGAGCGCACAACTCATCCTGAAATGTGCTATAGATGATACATCAAATCATGTGCTTTATTAAGGAGAGGTGTGCTAATACAGCATCTGGACTTTGAATATTAAAATATAAAATGAATAATGAAATTATACTTTTTTTGCAGAAAAAAGGTAGTTGCGGCAAATGAGTCATTGAGTCAAAGAGCTGATTCATTCAGTTCATTTAAACAGATCATTTATTCAGAAACGAAACAAGTGACTCACTTGATGAATAGGTAAATTAATGATTCATTCAAATGATTCATTCAAAAAATGCAGATTCATGCAATAATGAAACCCTGTGGTTTTATTTGGATATATATATATATATATATATATATATATATATATATATATATATATATAGACAATAGAGTATCTAAAATGTTCTAACTCACTTAATAGGCCTTTTAAGCTGTATAAAAAAATCCATCACATTCATAAATGTGCTAATATTAAAAACAGCACTCTTGCCCATTTGATATTGTTTAACTGTTGTGGCCAAGAATTTTGCCAGGGCATGCACAACTTCCTCTACAGAAAATGTTAGTTTTATATTACGGTCAAAAACCAACATCATAGCTAATATTATAAATAATGTTTTGATCATTGACTCAAACAATGGAATAGTTTCTATAGCTTATAGCAATTTAATGAAAATTTGGCATCTAAATATAAATATAAGCTACAAAAATAATGTCATGTACTAAACTCTGCAATCTAATACAAAAAAAAAGCTTATGGATCATGTGTATTTAAAACAACATTTCTGGGCATATAATGAGCAGCATTTAGTGCTAACATTACCCTAACAGTGGGAAACTTATCAGTGGTTCAGTCAGAAAGCGTTGGTGAACTGACTACAGAAGTTAAACAACTCAGCATGGGATCATAGTGTATAATTAGCATGTTTATATTTCTAACATATCTTTAAAAAAAATATGCCAGGGAAGCGTTCTCCTCATGTTGCTAAACCAGCAAAAAACAAGAATTAGCAGCTGACATTAAACTCAATCTTGAATAAGCATTCGCGTCCATTTTGCCTCCAGTACTAAGTACTTTCTGAATGAGAGTGAGTTTGTGGATTTTTAGAAGAGTTGTCCTACTGCCTCTTAAGAAAAGTAGTATTCTTAAAGTTTATTTTATTAAGTATACTTACGTAAGTATATTTTATGTACTAAGTAAGATCACCTAAACCTAGAACAAGTCGTGACCAAGACCAGCTTGTGCCAAGACCAAGACTCGCAGTAAACTACTAGTTAAGTGTTTAACTCGTTACGTATTTCTGAAGGAGGGACTTCATAGAACAAGGAAATCATCAGGCTGTTTTTAGGACAGAGGAAACAGCGCTGTACAGATAAGATAATTGTCTGAAAAATACTGTTTTATTACACGTGAAACATGAACTCATGTTATATTGCACACTGTAAACATAATCAAAGCTTCGAAAACAAGCGAAGAATGGGACCTTTAACTGAAATTTTTAAGTACATTTCTGATAAGTAGACTTAAAGGGGTGGTTGCATGCGATTTCATTTTTTAACTTTAGTTAGTGTGTAATGTTGCTGCTTGAGCATAAACAGTATCTGCAAAGTTACAGCGCTGAAAGTTTAATGCAAACGGAGATATTGTCTCTTAAGGTTATGGCAGTTTATTGCCTACGAAAATGGCCGCTTTGGACTACAACAACCTTTTTCCTGGGTTGGTGACATCATAAACCCTTGCTATTAACATAAACACTGCCCCTGTGAACCCCGCAACAAAGTGGGCGAGGCCATGTCGCAGTCGTTACGGAAGAGAGAGCTGTTGCTGCAGGCTAGACTGTTGCAGAAAAGCCATCGAAACTGTTATTTTCACCCCAAGTGCACGACTTCTGTGTTTGGCCTTCCTCGGGACGCTGGACTTCGGGAGCAATGGTTACAATTTGTGTTTAATTCAGTTCCTGCTGATTACAATGCAAATGCTGTTTATGGGTTTATGCCTAAACCTATAAGTACATATCTTTTAAATGTGTAGATTCTGTGTGTGTTTTGGTTGCAAGACCAACACGGGCTACGCAGGTTCTGCTTGATCTTCATTCCGCTATCTGGGTCTGATTCGGGTTCAAATTGGTATGGCAATATTGACGCCATTATTTACACCGCAGATGTGACTTCTGTCCGTAACGGTAAGGGGCGTGGCGTTTCCAGACAACCTGTGCTTGGCATTTCAGCCAATATGTGAAACTACATTTGGCCATCTAACCAATCTAAGACCATTGCGTTTTTCGGAGGGATGGGCTTCATAGAAGCAGTAAGCAAATGAGCCGTTCAAAGGACAGTGGAGACAGCGGTGTGGAATAAAGGTAAAATATAAGAAAAATGTGCCTTTTTAAAAAAAAAAGTATTAAGTATAAGTATACATATATATGTTATAGATAAGTATTAAGACGTTATACTGCGGCCCATGAACACAAAAAGCCTAGAAAAACACAACGGAACCACCCCTTTAAAGTATTCTTTCTAGTTTTGTTTAAAAGCCTACCAATTTTTTTGCAAGGGGATCTACACATGTGAGTTACTTTTGAATGTGTTACTGTGTGGATTGTTCTTAGATTCGACAGCTTACCTTCAATGACACAGTGTTCAGGTATGGGGATTAGTTTCTTAATTTCCGCACAGAAGGTTTTGATTTCCTCCATGTTGTCTCTCAGGTGGATCCAAAGTCGATCTCCCTCCCGGGGGTCTCCAACCTCCACCTTCTGCCCCTCACTTTTTGGAGATGTGTCAGGTTGATTTTTTGTGGGATCTTTGTGGTTCTCCTGCAGGGTTGAGGGGACAGAGCTAGGACTGGCCTCACATATATTGAGTTCTGTGCTCAGATCCACCCCCTCTCCCTCTGGACTGCTGTCAGAGTTAATAGATTGTGTGCGTACAGCGTGAAGAGCCAGACTCTTTGACCTGAACATGAGAGACCAGCACAAGACTGTGAGTTATTAAAAAGCAACATACTATAATAGACTATATAGAACATGTTTTTATGCATTTTTATATTATTTCCTTGAAGCCTACATATGTCTTATGGTGTGTTTACACTTGTATTTTGATTATCTTGGGTCTTTACATACGATGGTATTTTTGCCATATGAGAAGTCACGAATCATGTTATGCCTGATCAGTATATTATTGCCCTTGTCAAACTCGCTCAAATCCTTACGCCTGTCCATTTTTACACATCAACTTTGAAGACAAACTGTACATATATGTACAGTTTGTCTTCAAAGTTGATGTGTAAAAATGGACAGGCGACAGGTGTAAAAATGGACACATCAACTTTGAGGACAAACTGTTCATATATGTACAGTTTGTCCTCAAAGTTGATGTGTAAAAATGGACAGGCGTAAGGATTTGAGCGAGTTTGACAAAGGGCCAGCAAGCAAGCAATCTTCACCAACCCGATTCCGCATCTTTCTATTGAAATTTGGCAGCCACAAAAGTGAAGTATTGAGAAAGATCAGCAATATTATTTATTCTCCTTTTCTTCTCGTAAAACAAAACTCACGGCAGGAAAACCAGCTAACAACGACGATCATCCTTCACTAGTTTTTCTTCTCAAGTTATGTTGGAATTCACAAGTTTTCATGAGATCTTACTATGAAATTGTTGCTACCATCGACAATTGTTTGTGTGGTCTTGTGGTCCAGGCGAATCTTCTAGTTTGTGCATTCAGAGGATTATAATCCTAAAAATCAGTTGAAGCTGCCCTTATGTCCTGCCCTTACGTTTTAAAATTATTTAAGATATGAAAATTCTCTAGTGTGCCCCAGGCCTTAAGAAAGCAGAATGAAACTGTGCTAATCTGCATTTGAACTTATATTTTTATTGTATTGCATAGATCCCACAGGTCAGGCCCACCTGTTGAACCTCATATCTCTGCGCTCGTCTCGCGCTGCTTGACCCAGACTGTAGCGTCTCATTGGACCAGGAGACTCGTCCTCTCTCTCGGACTCTACCTCCTCATCGCCCATCTTCTGATCAAAAGCCTGGATCTTTACCTGCAGACGCTGGTTCTCAGCAAACATGTCAGAACTAGACTTGGCTTCACATGGCCTGGTCAAATCCTGCATCTTCTCTTCCCCTCTGATGCACAAAGATAAAGGCTATGTTTAGAACTTTATTACACATGCACATTCTGTGTAAGGTACACTCACCTAAAGGATTATTAGGAACACCATACTAATACTGTGTTTGACCCCCTTTCGCCATCAGAACTTAATTCTACGTGGCATTGATTCAACAAGGTGCTGAAAGCATTCTTTAGAAATGTTGGCCCATATTGATAGGATAGCATCTGGCAAATGATGGAGATTCGTGGGATGCACATCCAGGGCACGAAGCTCCCGTTCCACCACATCCCAAAGATGCTCTATTGGGTTAAGATCTGGTGACTGTGGGGGCCATTTTAGTACAGTGAACTCATTGTCATGTTCAAGTAACCAATTTGAAATGATTCAGGCTTTGTGACATGGTGCATTATCCTGCTGGAAGTAGCTATCAGAGGATGGGTACATGGTGGTCATAAAGGGATGGACATGGTCAGAAACAATGCTTAGGTAGGCCGAGGAATTAAATGCTGCCCAATTGGCACTAATGGGCCTAAAGTGTGCCAAGAAAACATCCCCCACACCATTACACCACCACCACCAGCCTGCACAGTGGTAATAAGGCATGATGGATCCATGCTCTTATTCTGTTTATGCCAAATTCTGACTTTATCATCTGAATGTCTCAACAGAAATCGAGACTCATCAGAACAGGAAACATTTTTCCAGTCTTCAAATGTCTAATTTTGGTGAGCTCGTGCAAATGTAGCCTCTTTTTTCTATTTGTAGTGGAGATGAGTGGTTACCGGTGGGGTCTTCTGCTGTTGTAGCTCATCCGGCGTCAAGGTTGTGCATGTTGTGGCTTCACAAATGCTTTGCTGCATACCTTGGTTGTAATGAGTGGTTATTCTCAGTCAAAGTTGCTCTTCTATCAGCTTGAATCAGTCGGCCCATTCTCCTCTGACCTCTAGCATCAACAAGGCATTTTCGCCCACAGGACTGCCGCATACTGGTTGTTTTTCCCTTTTCACACCATTCTTTGTAAATCCTAAAAATGGTTGTGCATGAAAATCCCAGTAACTGAGCGGATTGTGAAATACTCAGACTGGCCCATCTGGGACCAACAACCATGCCATGCTCAAAATTGCTTAAATCACCTTTTTTCCCATTCTGACATTCAGTTTGGAGTTCAGGAGATTGTCTTGACCAGGACCACACCCCTAAATGCATTGAAGCAACTGCCATGTGATTGGTTGTATAGATAATTGCATTAATGAGAAATTCAACAGGTGTTCCTAATAATCCTTTAGAGTGTTTATTGTAAAGTAATTTTTGCATTACTTTACAATAATGTAAAAATGGATACTTTGCCTTTTTATTCAATATTGTGTACATTTTTTAACTTTGGGTAGTCCAATAAAAAAATAAGAGACAAATCGCCAACAATAGAGAATTCCTTGGAAAATAAAGCTATGTCACATTGGAGACAGTATCTCACAGTTTACTCTTGTAAAAAAACACTTATTATCCTGGTATTTTAAACATGCAACAACAAATGTACAAACAATCTCAGAAAGAGGTTGCTTGAAAATATAGCCTATATAAATGTGAACAAATGTGAATTAGTGTAAATTACATTTGCTTGTAGTATTCTTTAACACAGCTCAGCATGATAAACAGGCCACAACAGGGGGAGTTTGAGTGTGAATCATAAGGTGTTTTCACACCTGAAAGTCCACACCAAGGTTCGATCAAAGGTCATGTTTTGATATATTTTATACATTCGGTTAGTTTAATTTAATTTCATATTTCAATTTATGCAAGCACACTGAAGAACTTTACATGGCATACATGCGTCCTGTCATCATCATCTATGTGGGCTGCATCTTGACATTGACTGGCTTGTAAACGGACGTCCGTCTGACATAAGCGAGTTGTCAATTCAGCATGTACATTTTTCAAGAATTAATGAACAGAGGCATACCGTTGCCACTGTTATTATTATGGTATTACTACCTGCAGTACTAACTATACTCAAGGCTAGTTTAAATATGCCAAATGAACATCCTTGTTGTGCGAACATTTTTATCATCGCCAGCAGAAAAGGATGAGAAGACTGCAAGCAATCTTGCGAGCCCTGGCACCTCCATTTGGGGAGAAACTAAGGTGAGTGGCAATTTGTTTCCATTCAGTTCTTTAGGCTATGCAGGAACCACCAGAACTTCTTGTAAATGGTCTGAAAGTCTGAATCATACAGAGAATGCTTTCACACTAGAAACAAACCAAACCTTTGTTCAGTTTAATCCGGACCGAGATTACCTCTTTTAGTCTGATCAAATTTCATCTGTTTGGTCCGGACCGTGGTCTGGGGGAGGTTTCACACTAGTAATTTTGATTCTGATCAAACTGTAAAGTCCCCCTGTAAAGGGATCTAATTGGAGACCTTTTATTGACTGAGTGAATTCAGTTGAGTTTAGTGTCAAACATTTAATACATTTTTATATAATTCAAGATAACTAAGAACAAAGGGAGAAAGACAAGAAGAAGTAAAGAAACATATATATAAATCATCATATTATAAATCATATGATTATAAATCATCATAAACATATTATAAATTATCTATCCCATATTTCAGGGTTCCTCAAATTCAGCCCTAGAGGGCCACTGTCATGCAGAGCTGATCTCAAACCATGGTTTAAACTAACCTACCTGCAATTTTCTAATAACTCTGAAGACCTTGATTAGCTTGTTCAGGTGTGTTTGATTAGGGTTAAAGCTAAACTCTGCAGGACATTCACCCCCAGGACCGGATTTGAGGAACCCTGCCATCTTTCATTCTGTAAATTTCTCTTTCTCAGTCATCTTTCTTACGCAGCTAATTTTTCCTCAAGAGAGCACATATGAACAATGGACAAAATGTTTCAATCAGAAGTACAACTCATTACCTCATCGTTCCTTTAGCAGTGAAACTGCCAAAAAGCTGATTAGCTGAAGAATTTTGCAATGGTGAGTGTTGACAAGTGGACAAAGGTCTGTGGATTAAGGAGCTTTTAAACAGAAGTTACTCCATCATAATAAAATGTCAATTACAACAATAAAACTAATTACCCGTGTGGTTTCAGAACCTAATTCTGGAACATGTCAAGGCTATTCAGGAAATAAAAGCAAGTGACAGAACTGGGAAAATGTGTGTATACCTGCTCAGTGCACTTTCAGCCTCCAACTTGCGTCCCAGTAGTCGAGCGATGGCGGTGAAACTGTTGCTCATGCGGTAGATGTCCTTTCCTCCGCCGCCCAAGATGGAGGTGTAGTGATCGGTCAGGCAGCGGATTTCCAGCAGTAGTGTGTGATGGGCGCTGTGGTCCATACTCGCTAACAGAGACACCAGGTACTGCAGTGCACCGCGAGCCTGGACCTGCACATGAAAAGTACAAGTATTATAATTTTATATCAAGAATCCAAGTTGACTGGCAACCATAAACAGAAATCACTTCACTCTATCTATCCATCACCCAGTTTTTATCTGCATTTTGAAGTAGTCGGCACGCCCACTGACTCATGCCTAAGATGATATAGGCCTACATAGAGCTAAACTGGATCCAACTTCTAAGCAATTAACATGCTACAAATGATGGAACCACCACATTTCAGAAAAAAATATCCTTAAAAGTGTCATGACTTGAGAAATCAACTTTCCCTTGAGCTTTTGATTTGTAAAAGGTCATGGTAATAAGAAATCCTGTAAGTTTAAGAGCTGAAAACTTCCTTGTTAGTCAAAGAGCTTTTATTGACACCAGACCCAGCAAACAAGAGATCTGAAAATATGCCAACCCTTGACGTCAGCATGTGGTGAAACACCGCCTCAACATAAGATGAATAACGAATTCTGTAGCCCCACCCACTGACTTGTGCCTGAGATGTTATAGGCCTACATAGAGCTAAACCGGATACAACTTCTAAGCAATAAACATGCCGCATAAGCTTCATTCAGATTCCAATATTATAGACATAGATTAACTTTATTTTTTATGAATATCCAGCTCACGTGGGGAAGACATTTTGTGTTTGTTCCTTTATTTCACCATGGATTCATTTGTAAACAAGAGACAGGATGTTATGAATGAATGAAGCAACACACTAATGTGAGGAAAAATGTTTATTTTATTTTATGTTATCTATTATGTCTATGTGTCTAACTGAACATACCTTAGAATGCTCTCAAAGGCTGAAGAATCCTTTATATGTGGTGTCATATGTATGACACGTATGAGTCGGACATGAATGGACCAGGGCTCGCAAACCCCAACTTCCATGGACTATGTTTTTTCCATACGGGCAACCGAAACGTAAGCCTTGCCTGCCGATGGTCTGTCTTATATAGTAATAACCATCGGCAGGCAAGGCTTACGTTTCGGTACTATATTCTATTATATATATATATATATATATATATATATATATATATATATATATATATATATATATATATATATATATATATTTTTTTTTTTAAAGCCATTTCATGACCTCTTTAATTTGAGGTGGTTTTTGATTCATGCGAAAAAGAGTTAATGCAAATAATGAGAGATGGAAACATATTTGCTGAATAAATTCTGTGGCGAACATTAAACCCATGTGACTAATTGGCTGATTCCACTGATGGTGTTTTATTTACTGTTACTAGGTTACCAATACCACCGTCATCCACTTGATGGAAGCAGGCCTAATTAGCATTTATTAGTTTTTTCTTTTTTTCTAAACTTTGAAAAGATTTGCCTCACATTTGTATGGAAACCCAGCTAATAAGACAAATAATAATAATGGGCAGACATTTTTTTAATATTAAATGTCTCTTGTTTTTTTATGGAATATTGTAGCATTTTGCACATCATTATTTATTTTTTTACATTTATGTGCCCTCATAATCTTTAATCAAAACAACTTCCCCTCCCTCCTGCAGATACATCTCATCTGTTCTCTGATGACGTGTTTATTGGAGGATCATGTGACACTGAAGACTGGAGTAATGATGCTGAAGCTTTGACATCACAGGAATAAATTACACTTTAAAACATATTTAAATAGAAAATTATAATCAAATTTCACAATATGAATGTTTTTACTGTGTTTTGAATGAAAAAATCCAACAGACTTTGTCCAAAAACATTTAAAAAAATTACAGACCCCAAACTTTGAAACGTATAATTTATAAAAAATAAAAAGTTTTATTCAAGTTTCATTTGCAATTATGCACATTAACTGATAAGCTGCTGCTGTTGATTACTTATTGATGATTGTTATAATCAAGATAACAGCATTCCTAAACATTATCAAAGTTAATACATTTTATTTTATTTTTAATAATATGAATACAATTATTTACAGTGGCTCAGTGGTTCATGTAGGTTGTCTACAAACCGGAAGGTTGGTGGTTCGATCCCCGGCTCTACCTGACCAAGTGTCGAGGTGTTCATGAGCAAGACACCTAACCCCAGCTGCTCCCGACGAGCTGGATGGTGCCTTGCATGGTATGAATGAGTGTGTGAATGGGTGAATGTGAGGCAATATGTAAAGCGCTTTGGATGGCCATAGGGCCTGTTGAAAGCGTTATATAAATGCAGTCCATTTGCCGTACTGAATTATAACCAGGTACCTCAAAGAATACTATTGTAAATTTACATTCACCATTGTAAATTTGATATAAATAACATATCTTTTTAAATAAAACATTTATGAATAGCTTATATAAAACAAGAAAACTGTAACAAAATGATTGGCAGTAATACAGGACATGTAGTGCAATTCTTTTAATTTATTTTTTTATATCGAGAAAGGTCCAGAAATAGAGCAAGATCACAGCATGATGAATTCCATGAGGTTTCTATAAACGTATACAATAGGGACTACATTACGTCTTGCACAATGGGTGTGTGTTTGGCTGTGGCTGTAACCATATCTAAACACTATTTTCCATTCCTATTTTAAACTAATATGTGGATCTGATTCAAAACATGTTTTTGCCCAAGTCAGAGCTGTGACTCAAAGCAAAAACTAAATCAAACTGAAAGGGGGAGACAATAAATTGTCATATTGGAATCAGCAATTTAATTCCCTTTTGACAACATAAGATTTGTATATGGTGATGTACTACCAATGTGTCTGGATGTGAAATCAAAAACAGCTTCTGATATAACATAGGCTGATCGATCTCCATGACACCGGTCTTAACAGTTTGTCTGTCCACATTAGGGTAAACAAATCATTAAAAATCATGTTTGGTTCCATTAACAATTCATGAACATCTGCATTCATCTACACCATGCTAAAATACTCTTGGTGGGGTGGGGGAGGGGTGATCCAGTATACATTAATATATATTTCATGCATACTGAGTTTTTGCACTGTTAAACACTTGGATTCCCATGCTAAATATGGCCAACGTTTAAAAAAATGAGTTGGATGTATGACAGAGTATTATTGTGCCAAATATACTTTTTCCAGTTTCTTACAAGTTTCGGAAAGGTTTTTGTTCTGAATATGGCCCTGTATGAAGTCATAAAAGGCGGAAAATCCTTGTATGAACCCTTCTCCCGGAAAAGTGCATGTGCACACCAATCAGAGCAGGAGAGAACATGCCTATCATTTGGGTAACACAAGTCGAGAAGGATTTTTTTAAACCATGTCACCAAAGAAATGTGTTTTTGGATGTGAGGGAAAGATAACCTTGTTCAGCTTCCCAAAGAACCCTGCATTAAGGGAACAGTGAATGCAGTTAGTTTTTCAAGTGTGTTTGGTAAGTGCACACATTGTAAACAACACAAACGTATAGTAATCCTTCACATAGATTCGCCACCCAGAGGTAAAGTGTTTTCCAGTGCGTGTGTCTGAGTTTTGGTTCTGGATTCGTATCCATCATCATATATATTTTTTTCTCATTAAAACCAAAGGTGTTCATCAGTGATTATGTTTTAAGAGTAGGAACACATTTGTGTACAATTTTTTTTTGCGATGGATTTAAATCCAACAAATAGAGAGTATGGTATGATTGAGAACGAGTCTGTACAGATTATGTCTTTATAAATCTTTTTTGACATATGAAGAATGCATTATCCTTGATGTTGCGCTGTTGTCCTCGCCAGACATTCGACAAAAGACTGCAAACGTGTCTTTAGGCCAACAAACTTATTTGATAAAATCATCTAAAAAAAAATCCAGACATGGTCTTGAAAAATGTTTCATAAAATTCATAATTTTTGACATAACAGTCTCAGATTTTAAATAAAGCATGACCACACTTGTGCCTTCACTTTAGTTGTAGTTATAAATATTTTAAATATTTACATTTTTTATTTTTATGTTCAGCCTATATATCTCTATATTAATAACTGCCTGAGTAATTGTGAGTTTTCAGCTGTAAACTCTCAAGTGTTGGCTTTCTAAATATATATCGGCTATGTGTATATTTAGAATAACTTCTGAGCAGCTTTCTTTTTACTCTGAGTATGTCTAAAAAGTGAAGTGCTGTGAATACTTTCCGGATGCACTGTATATATAAATACACTCTTATTCATGTATATATTTAAGAAATATATGCATGTATATACTATATACAGTTGTGGTTAGAATTATTGGCACCCCTGGTAAATATGATCAATGATGGCTTTAAAAATAAATAAGCATTGTTTATCCATTTGATAATAATATCTAAATTTACCAGTTTTGTGGTGATGGTGTTATGAGCATAGTGCATGATGTCAGTTCAAGAGTTGGATTTTGCTGAATTAGGTAAGACAGTGGTAATTATTTATTATTCATGTTGGCTACAATGAGAATGGAAAACCAAAGCACGGCTATGTGCTTGCTCTTGAGTCGCTTAAATAATTATCAGTATGACGTAAGTTAATTTGCTAGTATATGATAGTGTCCGTCTAACAAATGTCAGAAAGCCAGAATTGTTATGCAGTCAGATGTGCTGTGCCACAACTATTGTGCCAATAAAGGTGTTTACATGCGAAACAAACTGAAAGTGGAACCGGAGGGTGTGTAAAGTGTAAAAAGGTCATTTCATCAGAAATACAATTTTTCTTTAATTCCTTGTTACTTATTTTACATGCAAAAGGGACATTTACATCAAATTCTTAAAAGGCACAGCTTCACAAAAATGCTTTTTGTTCATTCTTTACATAATCTTAAAGGTCCTAAAAATGTCCTTCTAGTATCCTAAAACTCAACCACAAAAGGTACAATTTCAACAGTAAAGTTAGGATATCAGGACAAAGCTATCACAGACAGATAAGATTTAGCCTGTAACAATAAAAAAGGAAGTAAATGATGAGGTACTGTTTCTATTCAAACAGTATGAGGGATTCCGATTTTTGGCATACGCATGCAAATTTCACAGGTTGAGTGCATATGTAAACATCTGGTTGTGTTTAAATCTGATACGAGCTTTGGACCAGCGATCAAGTCAAGAGTGCCAAGAAAAGCCTTGGCCGGCCAACTCTGTCCCGTAGACATCGGGCTAAGCTCTGGCTCAATGAGCCAACACACTTAATTTTACTGTAATCTCTGCTTACCACCACCACAAATTTATGTTGGGCCTAATGAGATTACTTTCATCCAAAATTATTATGCTAAAGCTATTAGTCAAATTTCATGTGAAAATACAGTACCTAATTTTTTTTTAGTTTAGCAAGACTGAAATTAAAGCAAAACAGAACTAATGACTACGTTCTATGCTATGGTCTATGTGAGTTCACATACACAATTACAGTATGCATGCTGTGTCTGAAAGCAGCCGACTGTCAGAGAGACAGCCCTTAGTCTGTGAACTGAACGTTGTTTAGTGTTCATATAAAAAGAAACTTTCAGAATATGATATCAGAATGGATAAATTCCGATTGACGAAAATGTTAACTTTTTGACAGTGCATGTAAAACAAAGACTTCATATATATGGTGCACATACACATACTACTTTTAAAATTCTAGTCAGAATATGAGTCTGAAACTGCTCCATTGGGCTGTGATTATGGGGCGCGTTTCAACCGAACCAGGAAAGACCATAATTGGATAGACCTACAACCAATCAGAGCAACGAAACGACGCATTGTCAAATGTCAACAGAGTTCAACTGCACTGTGTTGACAAGTCCGCATTTTCTCCGCGGGTTGTTTTTTTATGTCCGCGGGTTGAAGCGACTATTATGTGAGTCCTGTGTGAGACCCATGAGTGTGAATTTTAGCAGGCAACCTTGCCAAAATAACACACATTTTACCCCCCAAACGCCATTTTTCCCCCGGAGAACCCCCCGAGAAGCTATTGTTTAGGGCTAGTAGTTGGCGTATTTTGACGTAAAAACTTGGCAACCCTGTCTGCCAATTGTCAATTGGTAAAGTCATCACCTCACTGCAGCTGCCTTTACAATCTCTGTTTGCTATAGAACTAACTTAAAACTGCACAGGCTCATTGGCTGGATCAGCCTGAATGCAGTTTCTTGTCATGATTTGAGCGTTTAAAACCAAATTAATTAGACAGTTTTTGTCAGATAGTCATTGGTGATTTCAAATATGAAATTTAATAGTAAGCTTAGTGAACAACTTTCGAGAATCTGATGTTTCCCTATTCATAAAGATAGGAGCTGCACTTACATGACTGAAATAGCTGCCCGAGAGGTAAAATGTAAAATGACTTGCCTGAAAGGGACCTGATATAAACAAACCTATTATTTTTTTTTTTTACAACAATAGAAAACAAAGCTTGTGTTAAGAGAGCAAGGTGAGTGA
The DNA here is from genome assembly GCF_024679245.1 of Pseudorasbora parva. Lineage (NCBI taxonomy): Eukaryota > Metazoa > Chordata > Actinopteri > Cypriniformes > Gobionidae > Pseudorasbora > Pseudorasbora parva. The sequence goes on from NC_090187.1 coordinate 9,827,295, forward strand.
TGGAGAGTGAAGAGATCAACCTCAGCACTCTTTTGTCATTTCCAGACTAAGGCTTTTGGATTGTGAATAACAGAGATTGATTATTTCCTCTGTGTGACTCAGTAAAGAATCAGCTAAAAACTAATTGGAACTAATTAGAACAACAACCTTTTCCCATTGATGGGGCAGGAGCAATTCTGTATTACCACACACCACAAAAGGATCGTTTTCCCAAAAAATGATTAGTTGTCATTCCAAACAAGAAATAATTTCTTTCTTCTGTTGAAATATGATGTATTATATCCACAGAGCTCTTTTCTTTGCACTTTATTTTACAGTATGTGCACTTGCGTGTATTTACCTAATAAAATACTGGGTAATACAAGATAACAGCAGGGATTAGGGCTAGATTCACGGTTAGTACCTAGTTATTGTAATTACTGTAATAAGTGCATTGTTTATTTTACAGGACTGTAAAATAAAGTGCTACTCTTTTTTATATAATGACAATAAAAGGGGATATGGGGCTGTTGAGCTCCAAAACGGACATGGTGTTACAGCACTTATAATTACTCAGTGTCTATGTATAAAAAAACAACAATAAAACAACATTTTTTGTTCTGTAAGATTAAATTTGCTTTCCAGTTTGAAAAATTTCTAGGAAAAATTCCACACAATTATCTGACAAACTGTTTTTGGAAGCTGTTGTAACATTGCAAAACACCCTTGGTGACTGTGCCTGAGTCATGATTGCAAATAATCTACTTGTTCCGAGTAATTAGAAGGTAAACAGATGTTAAAAAAACCAACGAGTTGGGCAAAACATGCAAAGCCAAATCAAAGCTGACAATTGTGCCATTTGCTGGCACTGGCAAAATCATGCACTGTTCAGAAACATTTATTTGATGCCCCACACTGTGGTTCGCACACAAACTAGCTGACCAGTTTCGTCATTCAGACTGGGGTAAACATGTTTCAATTCTAGGAAGTGTCCCAAAAGAATTATGTTGAGAGCATGAACAAGAGCCAAGCTTGCACGCTGGACCATATACAGTACCAAGGGAATGACACACACACACCATTGTTAAAAAAATACAAAATAAATATTCCCTCAGAATTTACCTGTTATTTAAGAGACATACCATTCATAATGTACTGTCCATACCCAACTCATTTTTATTACACAATTACAACCCTGTTACTATATTTCGAAAGCACGAGGGGAAGTCAAATAAATACTTTGTTTCTGAATATTTACATAAATATGTACACTCACCTGAAGGATTATTAGGAATGCCTGTTAAATTTTTCCTTAATGCAATTATCTAATCAACCAATCACATGGTAGTTGCTTCAATGCATTTAGGGGTGTGGTCCTGGTCAAGACAATCTCCTGAACTCCAAACTGAATGTCAGAATGGGAAAGAAAGGTGATTTAAGCAATTTTGAGCATGGCATGGTTGTTGGTCCCAGACGGGCAGAAAATGCCTTGTTAATGCTAGAGGTCAGAGGAGAATGGGCCGACTGATTCAAGATAGAAGAGCAACTTCTATCAACTGAAATAACCACTTGTTACATCGTAGGTATACAGCAAAGCATTTGTGAAGCCATTACACGCACAACCTTGAGGTGGATGGGTTACAACAGCAGAAGACCCCACCGGGTACCACTCATCTCCACTACAAATAGGAAAAAGAGGCTACAATTTGCACAAGCTCACCAAAATTGGACAGTTGAAGAATTGAAAAATGTTGCCTGGTCTGATGAGTCTCAATTTCTGTTAGGTATTCAGATGGTAAAGTCAGAATTTGGCATAAACAGAATGAGAGCATGGATCTATCATGCTTTGTGACCACTGTGCAGGCTGGTGGTGGTGGTGTAATGGTGTGGGGGATGTTTTCTTGGCACACTTTAGTGCCCCTTAGTGCCAATTGGGCATCGTTTAAATGCCACAGCCTACTTGAGCATTGTTTCTGACCATGTTTATCCCTTTATGACCCCCATGTACCCATCCTCTAATAATGGCTACTTCCAGCAGTACTTCCCATGAGTTCACTGTACTAAAATGGCCCCCACAGTCACCTGACCTCAATCCACTAGAGCATCTTTTTGGATTTTGATTAATAAACCAGGATTTTGTGGAACGGGAGCTTCGTGCCCTGGATGTGCATCCCACAAATCTCCATCAACTGCCAGATGCTATCCTATCAATATGGGCCAACATTTCTAAAGAATGCTTTCAGCACCTTGTTGAATCAATGCCACGTAGAATTAAGGCAGTTCTGATGGCGAAAGGGGGTCAAACACAGTATTAGTATGGTGTTCCTAATAATCCTTCAGGTGAGTGTATGTGTCAACAGCATTCTTCAATATTAAGGTGCAGTATATGGTATTTATGAGGATCTATTGACAGAATTTGATATAATATGCATAACTATGTTTTCAGTGGAGTATAAAGTTCTTACATAATAATCCATTATGTTTTTATTATACCACGGGTCCCCTTAAAGTGAATTCACCATTTTGTGCCATCATCCCTCTGCAAAAGCCCTAAGCGGACAAATTGCTATGCAGAGCGCTAGCTGCTCTCTGCTGTCTCAGATGACTACTTTGGCCAGCGTAGCTTCTCTATGTACTTAAAAAAGTGGGGGTGAGTGGATGGTGAATGCAATTCACAACCTCAACTAGGGCTGACGAAATTAATTGTTTCTTCAATGAATTGCGATGCAGACGAGGACGATTCTGTATCGTTTCAGTAATAGACCATAACTGATTATAATGTTACTGACATCACATATAATGTTATTTGTCACATACATGTTTTGTCACGATAGCATACAATGGCAGAGGGAGGCAAGACGCGAGTGCAAATGTTTAAAAATGCGCCATGTTTTTTAAAGGGTTAGTTCACCCCAAAATGAAATTTATGTCATTAATGACTCACCCTAATTTTGTTCCACACCCGTAAGACCTCCGTTCATCTGCAGAACACAGTTTAAGATATTTTATATCTTTGTCCCAGAGCATGTGCAGTCTATGCACACTATACTGTCCATGTCCAGAAAGCTAATAAAAACATCATCAAAGTAGTCCATATCGGTTGGTTAATTAGAATCTTTTGATTACATTTTGGTCCAAAAATAACAATTCAGCATTGTCTTCTCTTCCGCGTTTTTTTTTTATCCTCAAATAAAGATTCAAACGGTTGATGAATCAGTGAATCGATCAATGATTCAGGTCGCCAATATCACATGATTTCAGTAGTTTGGCAGTTTGGATCGCGTTTTAAAGTGCTGAAATCACGTGAAATTGGCAATCCGAATCATTGATCGATTCACTGATTCATGAACCGTTTGAATCTTTATTTGAGGAATACAGAAGAGAAGACTGCTGAATAAAGTCGTAGTTTTTGTTATTTTTTACATTTACATTTACATTTAATCATTTAGCAGACGCTTTTATCCAAAGAGACTTACAAAAAAGGGTAGAGCAATAGAAGCAACGAAACAAACAAGGCCAACAACCTGTAAGAGCTGTAAGAAATCTCAATTAATTAGCACAGTACACAACTTTTTTTTTTTTTTTTTTTTTTTTTTATAGCAAGCTACAACAAATACTCACGTACGGAAAATACAGAACACTGGATATTGATAGCTAAGATAACAACCCATTAGGACTAAGGCTGATGCCCCAACTGTTGTCGTTAATGCGGATTCAGTGGCCCAATGGGTTGGTTTTGTATGGCATTCTAGCTAAACGCGCAGCAATAGCCATCGACAGCAAAAACTCACGTACGCAAAATACAGAACACTGGATTGTGGTAGCTATGATAACTATGTAACATACCCGCCTGAAGGCACAAATCCGGATGAGAGACGTAGATATGATCAGTAAGTGCTATTCTGTATTGGTCAAGTGCAATAGGAAAAGTGCAAATGGAAAAGATGTGTCTTAAGATGTTTTTTAAAAATAGCTACAGACTCGGCAGCACGAATTGAGATCGGCAGGTCATTCCACCAGGTGGGAATGGTCCAGGAAAATGTCCGTGAGAGCGATTTCATGCCTCTTTGGGATGGAACCACGAGGCGCCGCTCATTCGCAGAACGCAAGCTTCTGGAGGGTGTGTAAGTCTGAACAAGTGAGTTTAGGTATATTGGTGCAGAACCAGTGGTTGTTTTGTAGGCGAGAACTAGAGCCTTGAATTTGATGCGATTAGCCATTGGACCAAAATGTAATTTCGATGCTTCAAGAGATTCTAATCAACCAACTGATGTCCCATATGGACTACTTTGATGATGTTTTTATTAGCTTTCTGGACAATAAAGTGGGCATAGACTCCATATGCTCTGGGACTAAAATATAAAATATCTTAAACTGTGTTCTGAAGATGAATGGAGGTCTTACGGGATTAGGAACGACATTAGGGTGAGTCATTAATGATATAAATTTCATTTTTGGGTGAACTAACCCTTTAAAAGTCGACATCTGGGCACATTTCAGCTTTTATGAACAACCCCTTAAGCACGACCTGGAGATGCGCACTGTGTGTAAATCAAAGCTATCTGATTTATCAAAACGATTTCATTTATACTCGGGCACGTTAATTTAATATAAACGTTAATATAAATCCAATCTTCAATTTCCACACTATATGCAGATTTAATGGAGTTCACGTCACCGAAAACAATAGATATGAGCTGAGTTTTATTGATCACCAGCTGATTTCACTATCAAAGATGGTAATATGAGCGAGTGTGGCAACTGCACTGGTAAGATCATTCAGTTTCTTTACTTTTAATGAAGATGATTGTATGTTGAGCACCTAAGACTACTTTCGGTTTAATTTGCGGTAGTTTGTGCGTTGGCTTAATGAAGAGATACTCTGCAGCGATGCATGCTGTGGCTGTGAATTTTTAACCATTCTTGTAGAAGCGCATTTGTGAGGTCAATGCCGAAATGTTGGACGAAAAGGTCTGGCTATCAGTTTCCGCTCTATTTCATCCTAAAGGAGTTATGTCGGGTTGGGCTCAAGACTCTGAGCAGGCCAGTCAAGTTACTCCACACCAAATTCACTCATCTATGTCTTTATGGACTTTGCTTTGTGCACTGTTGCACAGTCACCCTGTTGGGCCCTCCCCAATCTGATCCCACAAAGCTGGGAGCATGAAATTGTCCAAAACGTCTTATTGCACAGTTGGCACCCCATGGTACCACGCCTGAATTCACTGAGCTCCTGAGAGAGACCCAAATGTTTGTAGAAGCGTCTGCACGCTTAGGTGCCTAGATTTTAAACACCTGTGGAAGTGATTGAAACACCTGAATTCAATGATTCGTATGGGTGCCCAAATACTTTTGGCAATATAGTGTATTTTGAATAATGTTGGTAACCAGACAGTTGACCGGTAGCCAATGATTTATTTTTCCTAACCAACATTCTTCAAACTACCTTCTTTTGTGTTCAGCAGACGGGGGAAAAAAACTCATACATGTTGAGAAAAACTTGGTTTGAGGGTGAATATTTTTGGGTGAACTATCCCTTTAAGGAGACATCTGCAAATAAACAAGTGGAGGAGAGGAAAGTACACAGCTAAACCTGTCACGAAAGTTTGTTCACTATTTTATTATGTGTTGCATCAAAAAACAACACATGCATTTTGTAGCGTGACTGTTGTTAAACAGCCGAAGGGCCATGTTTTCTTCTGTTCATGTGGGTTTATAAGGCATGTCACACATTGACAAAAGGCTATTTAAATTAGGGTCAGGAAGAAATCTGATTAAATAAATCTCTCATATAAAAATGTGTGATTATTTATTTAAGATTTGGTGGGGGAGCAGGGAAAGTATTCAAAACCACAAAGTACATAATGACACTTACAATAAATACCGTGGCTGTACATTATACAGTTCTGGTATCATTTAGCACAACCACACTGACCACTATATTAATACATCATGGATTTTGGGTGAATCTTACAAAATTGAGCATATTTTAGAACATTTTGTTTTATTTTTAGTATTGCGACAGTATTATTGTTCCCCATTTCCAGGCAGCACAATGTAATGCAAAATAGAAAAAGAAAACTTTTATGTGAAAAAAGAAACATTATAAAAAATAATATATTTTCAGATTTGCATTACAGCAATGAGAGCTGGAGAAGGAAATGCAAACAATTGTAATGAACATAAAGTCATAATAATACAAACATTTAATTTCACTTTAGTACATGTACAATAAGGTGTGATTTGTATGATCTTAATGTTAATTTACTAATACATATTTAAGTATTTGTTAACATTAATGTACTGTGATCTAACTGTATTTTTATTTATAAACATTAAAGACTGATCAAAGTTGTAATCAAAATGTACTGCTATTTGTAACATTAATGTTAATAAAATACAGTAAACCTTATTTTGAAGAGTTTTAGTAAAGTTTTACTAAACATTTTAGTAAGATTCACCCATTTGTATTATGATGGTATTCCAAAGTACTTCACATTATCTCATGGTGCTCTGTTGTAAAGAGTGAAAATGTGCGGACATGACCTTAGATATAGACATTTATACCCATATCTGACCCATGGCTCTATTTACAAAACATACAATGTATTACAAATGATTTTCCATATATGCACTACATTAACAACAAGACAAGGTGATGTAGCTGCTGTGGAAAAACTATACATTTAACTATATATAACTATATAGCCATAACTATATACTTTATAAACTAAATACCAGTCACAGCAGCAGCTGTTTTCCCCTCCGCCATGTTTAAAGTTTATGGCTCAACTCTGAAACTTGAGTAACAAAATTATCCCAGAGCTTCCCAGTGGTAAATACAACTTTATTTTTTGAGATGGCATTCGTATATACTTTTTACCTAGGAAACTCTTCTATTCATGATAATTCCGATATGTGAAGGTAGTATTCGAGCAGCTGGATCCAAACCAGGTACTGGCTACTACTTTTGATATTGATATTAACACCCTTTTGCTCAGGGACTTATTATTCTGTTTATGTTCATGAAATGTCTGTTTTTTTTTTTTTTTTTTCAGTTTGTCTCAGTTCTTTCCGAATCTTTATGTTCATACGAATATAACCAATTCATTCCTACCTTTTTTGTCTCTAACTATAATATTTTTTTTCTTTCTTGTAGGAGCAGGAACAATTTTAGAAATGCAGATTCGCAGCATGTGGTGCTATGCAGGGGAAAGGGAGCAATTTGGCCTGTCTTGGGCAATCATCTGAGATTTACCATCCAACAATGGTCTGATCTATCTTCCATGGTGGTTGAGCAAGCGTGTGTGCGCGCGCACGCTTTTGCACATGTGTTTTTGTGTGTGTGTGTGAAATGTTCTGTAGCTCACGTTTTGGAGATGCTTTTCTAAAACACTTTTTTGGGTCTTTTTTCTGCTGTCTCCCCTAATTACCCCTCCACAAAATTTGAAAGGAAGAAACTTTTTCTGCATTCAGCAATTTGGCACTTAACCATGTGACTGTTTAACATGCCAACACTGTCTAACAATACTTTCTGAATACAGGGAAGCCTGGCACATGAAGCCAGTTCAGTAAAACATCAGCCATTTCCTCAACAGATAAAAAAAAAAAAAAATAGAAAACCAATTTTTTTTTATATTTATACACTCACCTAAAGGATTATTTGGAACACCTGTTCAAATTCTCATTAATGCAATTATCTAATCAACCAATCACAACGCAGTTGCTTCAATGCATTTAGGGGTGTGTTCCTGGTAAAGACAATCTCCTGAACTCCAAACTGAATGCCAGAATGGAAAAGAAAGGTGATTTAAGCAATTTTGAGTGTGGCATGGTTTTTGGTGCCAGACGGGCCGGTCTGAGTATTTCACAATCTGCTCAGTTACTGGGATTTTCATGCACAACCATTTCTAGGATTTACAAAGAATGGTGTGAAAAGGGAAAAACATCCAGTATGCAGCAGTCCTGTAGGCGAAAATGCCTTGTTGATGCTAGAGGTCAGAGGAGAATGGGCCGACTGATTCAAGCTGATAGAAGAGCAACTTTGACTGAAATAACCACTCGTTACAACCGAGGTATGCAGCAAAGCATTTGTGAAGCCACAACAGCAGAAGACCCCAACGGTTCCCACCACTCATCTCCACAACAAACAGGAAAAAGAGGCTACAATTTGCACGAGCTCACCAAAATTGGACAATTGAAGACTGGAAAAATGTTGCCTGGTCTGATGAGTCTCGATTTCTGTTGAGACATTCAGATGGTAAAGTCAGAATTTGGCGTAAACAGAATGAGAACATGGATCCATCATGCCTTGTTACCACTGTGCAGGCTGGTGGTGGTGGTGTAATGTTGTGGGGGATGTTTTCTTCACACACTTGTGTGTGCCAATTGGACCCCTTAGTGCCAATTGGGCATTGTTTAAATGCCACAGCCTACCTGAGCATTGTTTCTGACCATGTCCATCCCTTTATGACCACCATGTACCCATCCTCTGATGGCTACTTCCAGCAGGATAATGCACCATGTCACAAAGCTCTAATCATTTCAAATTGGTTTCTTGAACATGACAATGAGTTCACTGCACTAAAATGGCCCCCACAGTCACCAGATCTCAACCCAATAGAGCATCTTTAGGATGTGGTGGAACGGGAGCTTCGTGCCCTGGATGTGCATCCCACAAATCTCCATCAACTGCAAGATGCTATCCTATCAATATGGGCCAACATTTCTAAAGAATGCTTTCAGCACCTTGTTGAATCAATGCTACGTAGAATTAAGGCAGTTCTGAAGGCGAAAGAGGGTCAAACACAGTATTAGTATGGTGTTCCTAATAATTCTCTAGGTGAGTGAAATATATACACACACACACACACATTGCTCAGGCATTACATTATTATTATTACCTAATTTTGTGTTGGATCTTAGCAGCAGATCCTTTAAGTCCTGTAGGTTGTGAGGTGTGGCCTCCATGGATCCCCAACATATGTAGTTTGTTCAGCACATCCCATAGTTGCTCGATTGGATTGAGATCTGGGGAATTTTGAGGTCAAGTCAACACCTCAAACTCGTTATTGTGCTCCTCAAACCATTCCCAAAACATTTTTGCTTTGTGGCAGGGCATATTATCCTGCTGAAAGAGGAAACAGACACCAGGAAGACTGTTTCCATGAATGGTCTACAACAATGCTTAGGTAGGTGGTACGTGGCAAAATACCATCCACATGAATGACAGGACTCAAGGTTTCCCAGCAGTATATTGCCCAAAGCATCATACTGCCTCCGTCAGCTTGCCTTCTTCCCATAGTGCATCCTGGTGCCATGTGTTCCCCAGGTAAGCGTACACGCACCTGGCCATCCATGTAATGTAAAAGATTATATGATTCATCAGACCTTCTTCCACTGCTCTGTGGTCCAGTTCTGATGCTCACATCTGTTTGATCTGACCACACGGGCCAGCCTTTGCTCCTCATGAATCAATGAGCCTTGGCCGCCCATGACCTTGTTGCCGGTTCACCACTGTTTCTTCCTTGGACCACTTTTGATAGATACTGACTACGGCAGTTTGGGAACACACCATAAGAGCTGCAGTTTTGGAAATGCTCTGCTCTGATCCAGTCGTCTAGTCATCACAATTTGGCCCTTGTCAAACTCGCTCAAATCCTTACACTTAACCATTTTTCCTGCTTCTAACACATCAGTTTTGAGGACAAAATATTCACTTGCTGCCTAATATATGCCACCCACTAATCACAACTTAATCAGTGTCATTCACTTCACCTGTCAGTGATCATAATGTTATGTTATATACATGTAATATATACATATAGACAGACATAAATGCTGTGAAGTGTATTTAGATGGTCCTGAATACCATCACAACATTTATAAAACTTTCCCTAGGTTTACGATTGGTTTTGGAAGTTTATTTCATACTTCCAGAGCTACATCATGGTGTTACAGACATAAAAGTGCCATATTTCCTTAAATATTTTGCTGCTAGGGCATATGGGACCTTTGAGTAGGTCCACTCAGAAAGTAACTGGATAAAACCTCCTTCAGCTTGTGCCATTTCATCTCCACATGGCCCTGATCACAACTGGTCAGTCCGTGGTCCACCTCCAAAACAAACACATTAGGAAACATTGAGAATTGGCCAAGCACGCTGTAGGTATCGGTTTACCAAACAGATAGAGAAAGAAAGAAAAATGCTAGAGCACTCTTTCTCTCTGAAGTAGCGATGGAGTGCTAAAATGTGTTTCCTTATCCCTTGGGACAGCAAGCAGGTTTGGTATGAGCGAAGCCAGGCCGGTTTATGTGGGTGCTTGAGCAAGAGCACCCTCAGTTGATACTGCAATAATATCATGTTAACGAAACAGAATTGGCAAATGCACCCGAGCATATTCGTGTTTTCACTCTGGAAAATGTCAATTGTTTCTATTTACAATGTGATTTTGCAACGGTGAGCAAAGTAGCCAATCACAGTTTTGGTTGTTGATCTCGTGAACACAATGACCAATCAGAGGTTTAATTTTGTCAGAATTCACTCACCAGTCAAAAAAACAAATTATTTTGTTCAGCTCAAAGTGTAGACACAATGTAAGTAAGAGATTCATTCTGCAGAGTAGACAACTTCATTGATTATAAACAGAACTTTGTGAGATCGTAGTGATTATAAAGGGAGAGGTCTTTGCATGCTTTCCAAGCTATATATAACCAATTCAGTATTTTATAAACGTTTTGTTATTCATGGTGTGAACACAGGGGTGTCCAATGGTTATATGTGAATAAAAGCCTAAATTAAATCTGTTCATCATATAAAGTGATCAAATCGGTTTTGTCTAAACCGCTTAATTCATATGGATTAGATTTACGATCTCTTTATGAACTTTATGAAATGCGTCAAAGTTTCAGCAGTGTAGCTGTTAATGGAGGGGAAAAGCTCTCCGATTTCATCAAAAAGATCTTTGTCATAAGACAAAGGTCTTATGGGTTTGGAATGACTGACATGAGGGTGAGTAATTCATGCCAGAATTAAAAATGTTGGATGAACTATCCCTTTAATATCAATATATTCATATACATTTCTTTCCAATTATTTGTAGATGTAATCACTTGTAAATAATCTTGAATGTCTCACTGTACTTTGCTATTTTTGTTGTGGTGGAGCCATTGTTTACACATTACATCTGTTCTTTACTAGAGCACCCACAGTCATTTCAGAAGCACACAGTGATTTGATTCTGGGCCTGAGCTAAGCTTAGTGATGCTGACACATCCAGAACTGAGTCAACACTTCCACTCAAGTCAATTAACATCAAAGAGAGGATGACAAAAAAGTGAGCAGAGCCATTAGTGGCTAAATTACTGCTAACAAATACTGTCATTGCTGAAAGCAGAATAAAGGAATAGACAAAGTTGGGGGTTGGAGGAGTGTTTAGATCTAAAGATGATGAACTACGTTTTACAGTTTTTGAAGAAAATTTTAGTTGGCAAAAGTCACCAACACAATGCAAGGATGCTGAAGGTGCTGATTTCAAAGTTGAACACATTGGATTGGTTTACTTGTTTTTCTATACAACATTTTTAGAAAGGCTTTTGAGGATTTTTTAATTTGTAGATTGTAATGCATTGTATAACATGTTTTGCCCTCCGCTATTAAACACTACAGAACTTTGATAATAAAACTAAGCATTTAACTATCATCTTACTAAGACATTTTATTGGGAGATATAGAATGACAACTTATATTCATATGCATTTCATGAAAGTAGTCTGCTATACTGTTGTAAATATTTGATTGATTTACATTACAAACTATCATCTTACTTTTTGACCATACAAATATCATCAATTGCACCAAATTGCATATTTTTGATCAGTTTGAGCCTCTGAATAAATTAACATATTTTCACATATAGTATGAGCTCTATATTCTCACTATATTAAAAAAGAGTGATGTATCAAATATTATACACAAAAAACATATGCAAACTTTTAGATTTAAACAAATATATATTGAGATTTAATACCTGTTATTATCATTATTATTATTATTATTATTATTATTATTATTATTATTATTATTATTATTCCCCTTAATTACTTAATTCATATGTCAGACTTTACAGCGTTTTTTTACAGGACATTTATAGGTTTCTTACTAAATCCTTATGTAAGAGTTTAGGCTGTCGTAAAAAAATAAATATGTTTTCTCCCTTTTAATTTAGATATAAATTAGATATAATATTAATAACAGTATCCCTTTTAATATTAGATCTTCCCCCTCTGTTGCCACTTTTAAATCATCTTTAAAAACTAGTAGTCTTTATGTTTTGACTGATTGTGTGAATATGTTTCCTCATGTTACTTCAGTTGGTTGTGTAATTCTGTTTTGTTTTCCATTTTTCTTGTACAGCACTTTGGTTACAACCTCTGGTGATTTAAAAATGTGCTTTATAAATCAATAAACTAAACCAAATATGATATGCAAAGTTTTAATTTAATTTATTATGGAAAATGTGGAAATAAGGACAAATTAGAGGGAAAGAAGGATAGACAGAATCAAAGAGAGAAAGATAAAAGAGGAATTCAAGTGAAAACACGTGTTTGTACTAAAACAATGGACCAAAAAAAACCTAAGTCCATTTTCCGCTCTTCTGATTTCCCTAACATGATGGAATACCTCTAATAATGATACAAAACACGCTGGAACAAACAGTCCAGGGTGCCAATATACTAACACAAAGAAACCAGAGATCCACACATGTACATACACACACAGACACAACAGAAAAGTGATCCAATTCACGGTTCCTCATCCATCTTTACTCTTCATCGCCTACTACAATAACCACAATGTTGCCCATATCTGCTCTGAAATCCATCATAAAGAAAACATGAGAAAATGCACTACATGGCTGTTTCAACCTCAAGAGAAATGTGAAGTGTCAAGTTTAGCGTTTAGCTCCTCTATTTTTCTACATTCACCCCTAAATCAACAACATTAGACATCAAAGCACCACTTCTGTAACATCCACTGCCTTCAACAATAAATCTCACAGTTATTATGTGAAAATAAAAAGAACCTTCCAGTGATACGTGATATTCAATGGTGCATTTTAATGGTAAGATAATAAGATTATAAGTTATTATTGCAAAGGCTAATGGATAACGTATGCTGATATTTGCTTGATAGCTATTTACAAAGACTTCCCTTTTTTCCTTTATTCTGAATGCACTATTTTTAGTGATGACCTATGTAACTATGCATTAGACAGTTTTTCAGCATCTGATGCCATGATGAGAAACACATTTTGAAAGGTGCATTCATTATTTTGGTGCTAATCATCTCAAAGCTGAATATTAGATGAAGACTAATAATAGTTTTCTATAAATTATTTTAATTATAAAGTGAGGAAAATAAGTATTTGAACACACTGCTATTTTGCAAGTTCTCCCAGTTGGAAATCATGGAGGGGTCTGAAATTGTCATTGTAGGTGCATGTTCACTGTGAGAGACATAATCTAAAAAAAATTAAGAAATCACAATATATGATTTTTTTTAACTGTTTATTTGTATGATACAGCTGCACATAAGTATTTGAACACCTGTCTATCAGCTAGAATTCTAACCCTCAAAGACCTGTTAGTCTGCCTTTAAAATGTCCCCCGGTCGTTGAGGTCGTTAGCTGCATAAAGACACCTGTCCACACCATACAATCAGTAAGAATCGAACTACTAGCATGGCCAAGACCAGAGAGCTATCCAAAGACACTAGAGACAAAATTGTACACCTCCACAAGGCTGGAAAGGGCTACGGGGAAATTGCCAAGCAGCTTGGTGAAAAAAGGTCCACTTTTGGAGCAATCATTAGAAAATGGAAGAAGCTAAACATGACTGACTTTTTCTCCCTCGGACTTGGGCTCCATGCAAGATCTCACCTTCTCAATGATCCTAAGAAAGGTGAGAAATCAGCCCAGAACTACACAGGAGGAGCTGGTCAATGACCTGAAAAGAGCTAGGACCACTGTTTCCAAGGTTACTGTTGGTAATATACCAAGACGCCATGGTTTGAAATCATGCATGGCAAGGAAGGTTCCCCTGCTTAAACCAGCACATGTCCAGGCCCGTCTTAAGTTTGCCAATGACCATTTGGAGGATCCAGAGCAGTCATGGGAGAAAGTCATGTAGTCAGATGAGACCAAAATATAATTTTTTGGTCATAATTCCACTAAACGTGGATGTGTCCATGTGTCTACAATGGTTCAACCTTAAATGTTGTGAAGCGGAGAGAACACTTTCTGTGTGCAAAAAACTAAAAAAATAAAAATAATGACTATTCAACAATGTCTTCTGGTCGGTGGCAGTCGCCTACACAGTTTACTTTGTAACTGTTACTAACGGAATATTATAATTTTTTTCAGTAACGAGTAATCAAACAAATTACGGTTTCTCCCGTTAGAACGCTGTTAGTGTTACTGAGAAAAAAATGTGCCGTTATGAGAATTGAGCTCATTGAAGCGGTTTTCATCCGAACAGGCTGTCTGTTAGTCGGACCTGCAATGGTTTTCTTTCTGTGGTTGTGTGTGTATGTGTGGGCATGCATGCCATGTGTGTTGGGTTTGGTGGGGGGGGGGGGGGGGGGGGGGTGGGGGGGTACACATAACTGATGATGATTGGTGGGTGGGAGACAAGGTTGATAGGTTGAGTTCACACACACACACACACACACACACACACCTCTATGACACACAAGCATATTTACAGTCAGCGATGGCAAGTCCAACAACTTCAAAGGTAGCTTTTGCAAACTGGAAGTGTAAGTGCTACTTTTCCTCATTAAAGTGAATGTTTATGTAACGTGCAACTTATTCCCAGAAAGAGTCTCTCTTTACGTTGGTAGCAAGCAATTCTAATCTAATGAAGCACCTCACATCATTACATGCCGCCACAAAATTTGTTGTTAAAAACCCAGGTGATAACACTCCATTACCAAAGGAGTAGTATAGTACTGATAATATTTACACAACAGTTACACTATAGTAGGCATACTGATAATATTTACAATAATGTATGGAATCTGATAGTTGTCCCTCACATTGTCCCACAGCAATATTACAATAGTGTACATTAATGTAAAATGTTTTATAATAATAATTTATTCTATTTAGTGTCTAATTCATTCATTTAACATATTTAATATTGGGGGGATCCAAGTTTTGAAATAAATAAATAAATAAAGTAACCTTACCTGGTAATTAGATACTTTTATAATGATTTAACTCAGTTACTAACTCAGTTACTATTTGTAAGAAGTAACTAGAAACTATAACTAATTATATTTTTTAAGTAACGTGACCAACACTGGTAAACAGAGCGGATGTTGTTTATGTTAGTGCCACGATGCGTGCGTGTGATGCTGACTCAGGAACTGGCCAATGGTGAGCTGGCGCTCTGCCATGGAACTCAGAAGTGCTGCACTATTTACACAACGTCAACAGCATAAGAGACCGACAGACAAGAAGACTTTGTTGAATAAAGTCATTATTTTTGTTAGTTTTTTGCGCACAAGTGTTCACATCACTTTATAAAATGAAGTCTGAACCACTGGAATCACATGGATGATTTTAATGATCTCTTTACTACCTTTCTGGGCCTTGAAAGTAATTAAATTGCTGACTATGGAGGGGTCAGAGAACTCTCAAATTTTATCAAAAATATCTTTGTTTTTCGAGGATGAATGAAGTTCTTACAGCTTTGGAACGACATGAGGGTAAGTAATTAATGACAGAATTTTCATTTTTTGATGAACTAACACTTTAACATTTTAACCAATAGGTATGACGTCTTGTGTGGAGCTTGTCAGCTGTTGTTAATTTTCTTTGTATGAGTAACTCAATAAGGAGATGTTTTCCTAAAATGTTTATACATACCCTAAGGAGTATCTTAAGCCGAAACGTGTTTTTAAAAAAATATTATTTATTTATTTATTAATATTCCCCTTAAAGTCCCTGTAAAGGCAATTCTATGAAAAAATTATAAATACATTATAAATGTTAGAAATGTATTGCTAAAACACATTGCGGAGTTAGACCGTTAAAAAGTTTTTCACCATTGCTGTGCTTCAGATTTTCTAGGCGGGGCTAAAACGGTGGCTCGATGACGCACTGGAGCCTCTTATCCTGGCCCCGCCCCAACTGTCGATGACACACTGAGGCTAATAACTAGAGCACATTCGCCTCAGTTTGCCACTCAATCGCGAGTACTATTAGTTACTATAGCCAACAGTTTGCTAGCTAGCTATGCCTTCGATGCGGAAATGCGTTACCTGGATGTAGTCACTTACAAAACAGTTCAGTGTCCTTATTTAAATATCCGAAAAACTATCATATCAAGAAGAGGTGGATTCATTTTAAGGAGAGCCACTTTGATGGAGAGCCGAGGATCACCACCAACAACCGCCTCTGTAGTGATCATTTTACACAGGATAGTTTTATAAACTTTCGTCGGAGACAACTGGGATTCACTGATAATCTGCTGTTACTGGTGAATGGGGCTGAACTGACTATCTCCCGCTTTCATCCTCCCGTCCTGCCGACATCATCCGCAATAACGTTACGTGCCCACCATTGAGTGTAAGTTTCCTTGTGTTATAATTACAGCAGGTAACGTTATATTAGTCCACAATAACTAAATCCTGCAACCCTCTAACGTGATTTTGTTTTGTTTATATAAGTTACATCAATATGATTCCTTAGACAAGTGATTTCAACTATTATATCTGAAAACCTGTATATATTATCTGTATTATATCTTTTAGTTTGATAAGTGACTATAAAGTGGCAAAATACACTTTATTCTATGTTATTTATTGCTAGTCTAACTTTATTTGGCTACGTTTATGCTAGTTACATAACTAGCTAAATTGCATAAAACGGAGAGGAAAAAAGCACAGACCATTCTGTTGCAGATCGAGAGGGATGATGTTGGTTATCGAATATGTCAATTTCCTTTAACGCCGGTTTCGCACTGCACGCGCAAGCAGCGCATTGGCAGGGCAGGAGCAGTGCGTATGGAGAGCGGGAGCCGCGCGCTCTTGTGCATTCACCGTCAGCGTTCGTCTCGCGCAGATGAACCGTGGCTCGTTTTCCTCCGACACTGTCATTCTCGTGTTTTATTTATGATGGGAAGCATATATGCTGTAAATGCGACCGTTTTCCCCTCTGTCCCAAAAACACATGCATATAATATGTTGTATAGGTAAGTTTACATGATAAAAGTAACCTTAATATGCCTCTGGGTTTAATAATTTGTGTGATTATTAACGGTGAGTATTATTAGTAAACGGTGTGAATGCTCTAATCTGTTAACATGGGCGCCGAAAAAAACGCGCTGCTTACGCCCTGCTAACGCGTGTAGTGTGAAACCGGCCTTAGTTTGTTTCTGGCTCTGGAACATAGACCGTAAAAAAATACTGGAGGCTCAAACATGTATGGCCTTTGAGTGAGGCGGAGGTAGCTTTCCCGCGAGTGGGGGTGGTTTCGGCGCGGACACGCCCCCAGCATTTGAGAGCAGAGAACACTGCTCATTTTTTCAAGATTTTGATCTCTTATTGGTGGGACAAACTCAGATCACATACTTAATTTTGACTTTACATGTTGCTTTTTTGTGTAGAATTCTAATGCCATTGTGGTATCTGCACTTAAAGTAGACAAAGAACAACAATGCTAATGATGGCTGAAGAACTCCTGAATGCCTTTTTAAGCATCAAAATAAAATTAGTGAATGACAAATTAAGACCACTGAACCACTTAATGCATTAATGCAATAAATAAATAAATAAATAAATAAATAAATAAATAAATAAATAAATAAATAAATAAATAAATACTTTTTTACACAGTATGTCAATGTCATGATTTTCTTTAAAACACTCAGCACAGATGAATCTAGCAGCATTCTGATATAAGAACAAGCTTTTAATGAATGAATAGCTCACCTCACTAGTCAGACCCACGGTCCCATGGATCTTAGCGATGTGTCCCAACAACCAAGGGTTTTTCTGACCAACATTTCTCAGCGTAGAGAGGAAGGGAGCGACAGAGGCAGGGCTTGCCTGAGCCACGTTCACCAAAACACCCAGGGCAGTGTCACCGAGATCATTGTCATTGAGGTAACCAATCAACGATGGTACCGAAGATGACAAAACCTGAGGAGACAAAAAGATAAGATTATTCAGAAGGGCAAAAGCGACCCGTTTCATATTGCACATAAAGCATGCAGCGTGACAACGGGCAGAAGAAATAGGACAGGAGGAGATGCATGAGGTGGAAAAGTTTGTTCTCTGCTGTTCTTGGAAGCATACAAGGCCAGGCTATCTGGATCCTTCACAGTGGGGATGTAATAAAAATAGTAAAAACACCACAAACACACTCATTTGGTCCTGAACTTTTCTTTCATCAGAGGTCCCTTATGGTTCTGATCGTGCTGTGTAAAGAACCACTGCACTCTGGTTGGTTGAGTTCAGCGCCGCCCACCCATTAACCAGAGTCCCCGGTTCCTATATGATCTTGCGGGGAAAAAATGTATGAAGATGGTAACAGAGAGAAAAAATTAGAGCAGAAGGAAACTCGTAATCATCCTCCCACTATCAACAGTTTTTCAAGATTTATCTATGTCTGTTTCAACAAAGCAGAGATGACCTTCAAAACAAACCATGACTCACAAAAGAAATAGAGATCATCAGTGAAATTTTGCGTGTTGTATCACATTTTGTGTCATGTCTTACAAACTATAGTTATGACCAGAGGCATATGAGCCATGAGTCATATGAGCTCTTTTCTCCAGCATGAAATTAATCTAACGATACCCTTTTAGCAAGGATTTGCTTAATCCTTTCATTTTTCTGCGTGAAACCTTTGAACTGACAGTGGTGGAGAAGAGATAGAGAGGATCTGGTGGGGCTGGAAAGGCAGCAGACAGGACGTCCTGTGAGAAGCAGAATTCCCAGCCTGTGCCAGGATGTAAAAACCACTGACTAATTTTAATTAATCCCATTTGATTCTAAAACCCAATATAAACTACCAGCTGTGGTGCAGAAAGGGTCTCGGGAATCTCCATTACCCTCTTTGAAATGATTTATGATTTACAATAGATGGAAAGTTACTGATCCACCTGATTTTTTCCAATCCATTAATTTGTCCATTTAAACAGAAAACGAATTAAGAATTTCAATGCTAGTCTATGCTTGCAAGTACTTGTTTCCAGCTGACAGACCGGTATAGTAAAGCTAAAGTGAATAGCTAAGTAAAATGGATCTATAGTATTGTGACGTACAAACAAACCTAATTCCAAAAAAGTTGGGACACTGTACAAATTGTGAATAAAAACAGAATGCAATGATGTGGAAGTTTCAAATTTCAATATTTTATTCAGAATACAACATAGATGACATATCAAATGTTTAAACTGACAAAAAATATATAATTTTAAGGGGAAAGGAAGTTGATTTTAAATTCCATGGCATCAACATATCGCAAATAAGTTGGGACAATGGCATGTTTACCACTGTGTGGCATCCCTTCTTCTTTTTATAACAGTCTGTAAACGTCTGGAGACTGAGGAAACAAGTTCCTCAAGTTTAGAAATATAAATGTTGTCCCATTCTTGTCGAATGCAGGCTTCTAGTTGATAACAACTTGGATTATCTTTGTCCTCTTTAATCAGGATGACATGGCGTCCCAGTTTTTCAAAAATAACTTTTGATTTATCTGACCACAGAACAGTTTTCCACTTTGCCAGAGTCCATTTTAAATGAGCCTTTGCCCAGAGAAAACGGCTGCGCTTCCGGTTCATGTTTAGATATGGCTTCTTTTTTGACCAACTGTATAGAATTTTATGGAGAATGGCACTGTGGATTGTGTTCACTGACAATTCCTGAGCCCATGTTGTGATGTTCTTTACAGTAGCTTTCCTGTCTGTGATGCAGTGCTGTCTATGGGGCCGACGATCATGGGCATTTGTGGCTTTCTGACCTTGGCCCTTGTCGCACAGAGATTGTTCCAGAATCTTTGGATGATATTATGCACTATAGAGCATGATAACTTCAAACTCTTTGCAATTATTCTCTGAGAAACTCCTTTCTGATATTGCTCCGATATCTTTCACCACAACATTGGGGGAATTGGTGATCCTCTGCCCATCTTGACGTCTGAGAGACACTGCCACTCTGAGAAGCTCTTTTTATACCCAATCATGTTGCCAATAGATCTAATAAGTTGCAAATTGGTCGTTCCATAGCTTCGTTCATGTTCACAAGGTTTGTTGTTGTCGTGACTCCGGAGCGAGCGCTAGTTGGTGTTCCAGTATAACTGGTCCGTCGAAACTCATTCATTGAAAAACGTTCCGTGGTGCAAAAATAAGTGTTTTTTTTGTTTTTTTGCGTAATTAATTAACGCGTTAAAGTCACGTAATTAATTAATCTTAATTAACGCGTTGAAGTCCCGGCCCTAATAGAAATATTTTTTAAATATAGAAAATATATTGAATGTCATGCACCATCTGATTTGGGCTATTGTTAATCAACCTCTGTAAACATATGCAGGAGCTTGCTTAACTCATAAAAAATACTTTGTTTCAATAAACAGGCATGAAATAATTCAGTTTTGTTTGTATATCATTTAACTTTTCTGGCCTTTTATTGCTACCTGTACCAACTTTTTTGGAATGTGTAACTGTAATCCAAAATGAGCCAATATTTGGCATGACATTTCAAAATGTCCCACTTTCAACATATGTTGATAAGTTTATTATTGCATTTTGAAATATAACATATTTCAACATATGTTGATAAGTTTATAAAGAATGTTATTGCATTCTTTTTTTATTCACAATTTGTACAGTGTCCCAACTTTTTTGGAATCAGGTTTGTACATCTGAGTGTCACAGTTCGGTGTATACAGTCAGACTAGGAATACAATGAGTCATAGGAAAGCCACATTCCAATCCAGAAGGGGGTGTTGTATGTTTTCTTTATTTTACAAAATCACAATGTTTTGTTTTTATCGTGATTGTTTGAATTATTCTGTGTACCTTTATACCCCTAATATGCAGTGATCAATTTGTTCACAGTAAGCTGTATAACATCCATAGAGTGAATTTCCAATTTATACCAACTTTACATTAAAGCAAATTTGTAAAGGCATTTAAACAGCCAAAATGTATACTTGCCAACAAAATACTAAATATTATAATAATAAGTCTTTAGTAAGTACATCTTCTAAACAAGCTGCACCCCTTTTTGAGAAAGAGTTTCATGCATTACTTGTCATAACTTTAGACATACTGAACTGAATTTATGTTTCTCATGATATTAAAAAACTTAAATTAAAGGCTAATGCTTTTCCCCAAGTGAACAATATTTAATATTTATTTTATTCCCCACATAGCCTTTCACAGAATTTCATTATTCATGCGTAGCCTAAATATTGTTAGGAAAAAGTTTAATTAACTGTGTTTACTGTGTGTAATAAAAGTATATGCATATGGATTCTTGAAATAATGCAGTTTTAGCAGGATTTCTACAGGTTTTGTGAAGGTAAATTTAAGACCTTTTTAAGACCAGTTAAAGAAAATGTAAGAAATAAATTAAAGGGTGCATAACACATCAATATATCTCTAAATGTAAATGTCTAAGCACACAATGAATTATACTGGTGTCACTTCAAAGTTTGAAAATACAATTTCCAACAAATCTCCATAACTTTTTAATTAATTTGACAAAAATTGAAAAAAGTTTGATATAAATCTTGAGAAATCTTGTAATAGTTCTTAAAAAAAGGACAAATATCTGTCAGTGTTCAGAAAAGTCAATGTAAGTAACGTACCAACTAATGTAAGTAATATTCATTTCCAATGACAGATATTAGTTTTTGTTTTAAACATAAACTTTCTCAATTTCTCAGAAAACAAGACTTAATTTCTTAATTTTGAATGTCAAGTAAATGTATTTTGATTTAAGGATGTTTAGATATTTGTACTGGAAAACAAAAATCTGAGGAAGAACGATGTTTTGCAGTGCATGCAATTTAATTTTGCAATAAAATGTAGGGCCCTATGAAATCAGTTAAAAAAAAATTTAGGTCATTTTTCTGTACTCTGCTGGTTAAATTAAATTTGACTGACTTTCATTCATCTTCAAAACACAAATGAAGATATTTTTAATGAAATGGGAAAGATTTCTTTCTCTTCATTGACAGTCTAAGCAACTATCACGATGACATTTCAAAATGTCCATAAAGAGTATCGTAAAACTGACCCATACGAATCATGTGGTTTATTCCAAATTTTCTGAAGAGACTTGATCAATTTTGATCCCTTATAGCTTTCTAAACTGCTTTTGATTTATTCATCCAAAATTTCCATTTCCAAAATTCCGCATTATGCAGTAAATAAACATTTTATGAATGGATTTTGCAATACTGTCCATGTTTTCTGCTTGGCAGAAATCATAAGGTGCTCATTTGTAGCCATATTTTTATATTGAATTTAAGACATTTTTAAGGAGGCACATTCAAATTAAGACTATTAAAGACTTTTTTGAGACCTGTGGAAACCCCTGTTTAGGGTTAGTAACAATAAATATATTTTGATATTTCATAAGGCTGTAAGTAACCATATACTTCTTATTAGTGGTAAAAGTTTAACAAACATCCACTGAAAATCCCATTTTTGTTGACCACTAATCTTAATATTGGGTTGACCGTGACCTTTTTCCTCAGTGTCTATGATGGTTATGACCTTGGACTTGAGGAATGATAATATGAATCCTTCAAAGTACTGTAGAACCATTTTCCATTGATTTCTCATTTCCTGTTTCTGTAAATGAAAACTAATGAAAATTCCCAAATTTAAGATAATGGCTCACAGTCTTTCCTAATCTTACAACTATTTAAAACACCCAATGTGTAAATGTGGGTATTTTCACTGATGAGCTGATTGATATGCATGTGCTAGTCACCCAATGCAACATGATCTCCTCATGACTACTAAATTCTTTACTTCTGACTCCGCACATCTGCTATTTGCCAGCAGGCTGCCTCTCAATCCCCCTAAAACGTTTAAAATGACGGGTCTGGTTCCTGCCAAAAGTGTGGTTTCCCCTTTTCCTGTAAATTTGTCTTCACTGAGAGCCGCGGGGGGCCAGTGGGTTATGTGCTTTCTTATATTTCCCCATCCGTCTGGCGGCTCCTGCAGTATCGGCAGAGGCTTCAACCATCAAACTGTTTTACTTAGTTTGACCTTGTGTTGCAGCTGTCTGCTTTAAAATACATTTTAAATCACTCACTCTGTACTCATTTGTGCATCCACCCCTCCACTCCCATGATGACCTTCGAAATCTATTTTTTCTGTAACCCAGAATAACTCACCTTGACCACAATTCATCCCCAAATACCACTTTCATTCTTTCACTCACTCATCCACCTCTCCTCATTTACCAGTGGGTGAAGGTCAGAGATCATTTGCAGTAGTCTAAGCAGGTGCTGTCTGCCGGCCTGGTCCAGCTGGGGCATCATCGCCGTCAGCTCACGGATGTGCTGATGGATGGGCTCTGGTTGTCGTGGATATACGGATGGCAGCACTCTCAACAGCATGGAATTACCTATTAAAATCAACAATCAATCAATAGAGCATACTTAACTTATAAAAATGACCATGGTGGCCATAATCTATGCCAAAATGCCATAGTAATTGTTATTAATTTGCACACAGACAAATGTAACAAAAAAAATGTATGATGAACTGAATCCCAAAAATTTGGACTGTGGTGGAAATGTGCATGTCATTTACAAAATGAGTGAGGGCAGCTTCATTCTCTGAGCTCTTTTCTTGATGCACTGTTGGAGCATTTTCAAGCAAGTTAACATCATAAATCTAACAATGATTTGGTTTTGGCATGTTAATGAATCAATCTCTTGATATTTTTCAACGTTAATGTATTTGGTCTTGGCACACTAGATCTGCTACGCATTCTGCTGCTGCAGAGCTAGTATAGATTTGCTACTGCCGTTAGATACAAGTGTAAGATTTGCTGCTGCGGCCTAAACAGGCAAACAGATAGAGGCAAGTGGAGCAGGGGAAGTTGAGGGTTTCAGAGGAACTAAGTTCCTCTAATCAGTCTCTTTATATAGTAAGCAAGCAATCTCATTGGCTGCAGATTCCGCAGAGGACAATCATCTTGCCATGTGGTAATGGCATGATTGCTTTCAGATTGCATGCAACATATTTCACTACTACAGAAATACTGAGAAGTAATAAAAATTCTATTTGGGGAAAGGATTAAGATCAGGATTGGGATAGGGAAATTCCACTCAATCTCGGGTAGAACAGTTCTAACATTAGCCATTTTGTCCCTGACAGACCAGTGAGCTTTCAACTAGATGGGCTGGGCTAGCCTTGGACTGTAGCACCGAGTCTAAACCCACACTACGTTTCAAATATTTGGCCAGAAGCTCCGCAGTGCTTCACTGAAACCAATGGAAGTTTTATCAGAGAACTAATCAGAAATAAAATCACTGGAAAGTAGCAAGATCGCAAACAAACATGATAAAATCGGCCGACTGTTGGCACTTTTGATGTTTACTTAAAGATTTAAAACCCAAGCACTGATGTTTTACAATAAGTGATGCATTGATCATGATGAATTCATTTGTGTCAAGATTGCACATTAGTCCCAGGTTGTTTAAAAAAAAAAGTAAGAGGACACATCGCGTCTATTTCTGTTTATCAGTGCTTACAAAAAATGAACTTTCACTGTTGTTAGTTGCACTCAAATCATCCTGGTTCACATTACTTAAAAAACTCATGTAACTACATGAACTTAAAGAGTTGTTTCTACTAAAAATTAGTATTGACAGCTTTACTTAATAAGTGTTTGTTCAGTCAACTTAAAATATGGACAGTAGATCTGCAGTTTTGCAGTCCCTTGCTTTTGATTTAGAGATTAAAGTGTTATTTTATGTGTTTTTCAGTAGAGGGAAGTATGTTGTTAGTTTATGTTAGTGTTTAATCAGTTAGGTTGGACATTTACCAGCAGCCATATCACCCTGTAGCCCAAGACTGGTTTCCCACTGAAGCTAAGCAGGGCTGAGCCTGGTCAGTACTTGGATGGGAGACCAACTGGGAAAACTGCTGGTTTTCCAGGTAGCTGCTGGTAGAGGTGTTAGTGAGGCCAGCAGGGGGCGCTCACCCTGTGGTCTGTGTGGGTCCCAACACCCCAGTATAGTGATGGGGACACTGTACTGTCAAAGAGCACCGTCCTTCGGATGAGATGTTAAACCGAGGTCTCTCTGTGGTCGTTAAAAAATCCCAGGATGTCCTTCGATAAATAGTAGGGGTGTAACCCCGGCATCCTGGCCAAATTTGCCAATTGGCCCCTGTCTATCATTGCCTCCTAATAATCCCCATATAACGATTGGCTTCATCACTCAGTCTCATCTCCACCAATCAGCTGGTGTGTGGTGAGCGTTCTGGCGCAATATGGCTGCCGTCGCATCATCTGGCTGCACATTGGTGGTGGTTGAGGAGATTCCCCCTTCTATAAAGCACTTTGAGTGAAAAGCACTATATAAATGTAATGAACTTATGAATTATTATTATTATTATTTAGAGGAGTTTCTGTAATTTTGTGGTTACCATTATGCAGATAAGTGGTGCCTGTGTTTAGGCTATGGGAACTCAAATACACATATTTATTGGATGAAATTCCATGCCCTCAATACAATTCATTGTGTCCAGTGAGTGCATTTGTTGTCCAGTGCATTTTGTTTCTAAAAAATATGCTTTTAATTTAATTGTTTTCCACTTGTAGCCATTAGTTAAGGTAAATTAAGTAATAGGTAAATTAAATTGATAAATGTGGTCACCTAACACAATACTTTTATAAATGTAACATTATTAAGTAAACTGCACATATAAATATTAACAATGACAAATTAAAATGGTTTGTATTTACTCAAAGAAATGTTGTCAGCTTTACTTTACTTGAAGTAACTTACTTCCTTTTGTTCACATAACTTCAATATAGTTGTGTGAAAACCACTTGATGCTGTTTTTTTAAAGTAAATTCAACAATATTTTGATTGTACATCCCATTTAGAAAGAATGATCATTACTACAAATTTTCCCCCAAAACCTGAGGAGCTTTATCGCTCTTTCCAGTGACAGTCCCAATACAGTTATATTTTCAGTCAAAGAAACAGAGTCTGCTTTCTCCAGATAAACCCTGCCTTTGTGCGTAACCACTCCTCAAGTCCCAGTTGGCCCGCCTTGGATCAAGGTATTCAGCGGGCCAAAAAACCCTGCCGAGACAAAAAAGCCCAGATGAGTCCCGATCAAGCCCCGGAAGTGACCGTGGAAAGGCGACTGGCCCTGGCACGCACTACCATGCCCGCTTTTAACCTATCAGTAGAAATACGGCTATTGACTCTTCTACATTGCCCACAAGGATATCGCTCCAACGCAACTGTTTTTGTGGAATAAAAAATTCCTTTTAAGTTAAGCAAAGATTACGTAACAGCACCAGAAAATGTCCTCAGATCTTACGTAATGGACCTTTACTGGAAGTTTACTGGAAGATCATGATGAACAGACATTGATGAATTACGTAGTCTACTAATTTCTAAGACACAGTTGTAACACTCTGATTTAGTGTCATGAACGATTTTTACTGATCATCCTCATATCTGCTAAAAAAAAAATGGCACATAATCAGAAACTAAATATGGTAGAAAACTCCCACCCAACATCAACCACGAATCTAATCTCTGCTCTGGCAAGCCATCTAAGTCAGGGCGGTCAGTTAGCAGACATAATTCTGTAAAGGAGATGTTTCGCATGGCTCAGGGGGGATTTTGAAGCTTGCAGAATACCTAACCACCTGTTTTTATATGCAGCGGGTGGTGTTAATGAAGGATTTGTGGTATTCATAACCTTTCATAATAAGACTGCTGGGGAAACGTTTCTTGCCTAAGACAGTTAATAGGAAATACTCACAATCTTTCATTCACTTCCTATGAACACGTGATGAGTAATTTAATTTTTGTGAGGTGCTTTGCCAGAATGTATCTTTACATTTTTAGAGAAATTTCAGCCTTTAATGAGTACAGAGGAATTGTTTGGTGAGACAGTTTGGCAACAGATTCATTATCCCAGGAAGTCCAATTTTCCACATTACATTATAGACAAACTACATTAGAGGTCCCAAGTGATGTAGTTTCTATGTTGCATGACACACTGGTCACCAGCATGTATATTTTGCATGCAGGGACTAGCATGGGATGTGGGAGTGCGGATGGACCAGCTGCACCAGCACGGTTTTGCTTGAAATTAGTAAAATATTGAATATATGTTAAAAAATTAAGAAAGTAATAACTTTTCTAACAATACACACAGCTAAAACATTTTAAAGAATCTGTTTGGAAAGTTTTACCATCATTTTTAAACATTACATGTGTTAGCATATGACTTAAGCTATACGTTTGCTTATCAACTTTGAGTGTATTCAATAAAGTTATATATTGTTATATAATTCAGATAAGCTACAAGTTTTTTTTTATGGTATGCCAAAAAGTGTTTATTTTCAAATGTGATGGTACATTCTACCACTATTTACCATTCTTTCGATACATTTAATTATTTAAATTGGAAAAGCTTTTTAAAAAAATGTGCAAATGATAAACTTCCGTGACAATGCAGCACTGGCTCACTAGCATTCCGGCAAGTAACAGTTCCATCCACTGTCCCGAGCATCGTTCACGCAGTCCTTACTGACGAGCCCTGAATGCATTATTTACTTTTATCTAGTCTTAAATATTCCTTTAAATCAGATAGACTCATTAACACATTTTGTTCAGTACAACAAAGAATAAAGTGCTCTCCATGTACAATAAATTGCAACAATTGATTTCAAGGGAGTGATAAATATCCAGGTGTTCATTTTAATATTTCCTTCCTGATCAACCCCCGTCTTGGGTTGTAGTAGGTGTGAAGTTGTCATGGAATAAACTGCACCATTTAAAATATAGATTAGAAGATCTCATTGTCTAAGCTTGGCCATCAATTATGGTGTAGGTGCTGCTGGAATTTCATCATCAGCACTGTTCATTCCAAGGTGGCAGATTGACAACATTAGCCAAGGCTGACCTTCCGCTGTGTTCCCTTTAGACAACAAGACTAGTCATTCCCATTTGTACTGTCCCGTCACCCTGCTCCGAGTTCACATTCAGATACGCCTCTCTAATTTTTGCACCAGGCAACAAGTAATATACATCCTCAGCAGGGAACCACATTACTGTGGGAAATGAGACACTGTGGGGTATGATCTTCATCAGTGGAAATTCATGCAGATATTATGCTAAACAGAGAATGTGTTAAGATCATTCTGACTGCAAATGCACTGATGACTTATGTAAAGCTCACATTCTGGAAAGAATTGTTGGCAAGCTCATGCTGTCGTAAACATAGCTGACATAAGCAAAAAAATCCATCCGCACTTTGGGTTGAAGACATATTAATGTCAACTTCCCAAAGGGTACATGTCATGGGATCCTTCTGTTTCCATAATGTCCTGCACATTAAATATATCAATCCTGCAACAGTCCCAGAAGTTTGGAAGGAACCGAATTATTTGCAGTTGGGCGTGGAGTCTTTAAAAAAATTCCATGACCCAAACCCAAGCTTTTTGACAAGCATGGGGTAGATTTATGATCCTTAAAAGGATAGTTCACCCAAAAATGAAAATTACCCCATACATTGTATACAATCGGAGTTATATTAAAATATGTCCTGGCTAATCCAAGCAGTAAATGGCAGCTAAAATTTGATGCCCAAAAAGTGCATCCATCCATTATAAAAGTAATCCATACAGCTCCGGGGCACACAAATTATGTTGCTATATAGCACTAAACGTGTTTTATAAAAGTGTTTGTTGTGTTTGATATTCATCGTGTAAAATTATGATCTAAATTATTCAACTAAATATACAAATAAAATGAATTAATTAGGTCTTATTTAATTCTATAAACTATAATACTGATCTGCTAACATTGTCACTCTATGATAAATTAAAATAAGCGTATAACATCACTGTTTTTTTCCAGAACGACTGTACAGCCATGTCTAGTTTTGTTGCAATATTGTCCTGTTTAACACTGTGAAGCTGCTTTGAAACAATCGTCATTGTAAAAGTGCTGTATAAATAAAGTTGACTGATTGATTGATTGATTGATTGATTGATTGATTGATTGATTGATTGATTGATTGATTGATTGATTGATTGATTGATTGATTGGTTGATATTTACATGTAAAAAGCCGACATAAAAGTTACTTAAAAGTTACTTTCCCAAGTAACTAATTACTTTTGATATACAGTAAATACTTTTAAAATAAGTAACTGTAACTAATTCTCAGTAACTTGCCCAACACTGGTGGTCATAGGGGAACCACTTGTGGTGCTATAAAGGTGCTCTACAGCATATAGCATATAACATTTAGCATTTTATTTCTTCAACAAAAATGGTTCTAAACAGCACCAACAGTGGTTATTTGGCTCATAAAGAACCTTTAAAGGGGCTTAACAGGTTCTTTTAGGTAGTGGTGCTATAAAGCACCTTAACCACCCCAAAGAACCGCTGAAGAACCATACAGGGGCTTAACAGGTTCTGTATTCTGTAACAGTGCTATAGCACCTCAGTCATCCCAAAGAACTGGTGAAGAACCACTGAAAAAAAAAGAAAAATAAATCGGCATATAGGATATGGGCAAAAATCCAATATCGTGCATCCCTAGTTTCCATTTCTGTGCAGTCTAATTTCTAATCGTCATATACAAACACATGTATTTGGAGCAGAGGTGAATTGCTCCCTGTCATAGCAAGCACAAAATAATTAATGTTTACCATAATGCACAGAAAAACGAGAAAGGCACAACAAAGAAAACTTTGTAACTGTATGAATTAAGCAAACAAGTGTGCTACTTTTACATAGCCTAATTCAACCATTGAAATGTTGAAATGCTTACCTTTGTAAATCGAGCAACGGTAAGCCGATATTTTTGAACACAGGCTGGTTATGTACTTGCTCAAATTTATTTTTGGATAATGTTTAACCTAAAAAAGTTACGGACAGCAGCTTTAAAGTGGTTCCCCTATGATTAAGAGCCAAGTAACTACTTTTAGTTCTATATAGAACCATTTTTTAGAGTGCATAATTAGCACACAACCGGAAGCAAGTTCAAGATATGGACTGGTGAAATTTAGTTAGGACTAGGAAGAGGAGAATGCTTGGGATCAGTCACATTTACAGCAATTTTAATCACTGGTGGTCACCAGGTCACTGACACTGTATCAGTTCCTAGAAAGCGTTTCCGATGATGGCTGCCCTGACATTATTGGTGCGCTGCAGAACTGACCCTAGCTTTTAAAACTCTGATCACAAATAAGAAGCACTATATTTAAAGATTCAGTCTCACAGGAAATGGATCGTATGCTCAGCTATCTCCACCTCTTTTTGGTAGTTGCTTCATGTCTCTGTTGTAACTTTGCCAGAAATTGGCAACTCTCATTGAAAATGAACAATTGAGAACCTGAAAATGAAAGTTACTACCAAATTAGGTCCTGGGAGTATGAATAACGGTTATGGCTGAGGGTTAAGATCCAAGTTAGATGAAGGAAAAGGAGACATGGGCAGTATTTATAAAATATGTTAAGGATCAAAGTTAAATCTTGGGGTTGGATTTAGGATTTAGGGTAGAGACTGTCTTAGATTAGTTTTAGGGTTTTAAGGATAAATTATAGTAAGAATGTAAATTCACTGGAATTTCCAGGTTTCTTGTACGTCTTTCCCAATATCCTCCCCAAACTCTCTCTCACTCTCCCTCACTCTCTCTCTCCCTGAGTTACAGGAGCAGTACAACAATTCAACTTCCTATACTACCTCCAACGAAGAATTTCTGACTGGAGCTAACTCTCCCTCTCTCCCTCTCTCTCTCTCTCCGCAATGTTTATATAGACCACAGAGCTCCTCTTTCAGGCTCAGTTGCCTTTCAGCTGCAGTTCACCAAACAAGCAGGAGTCCAGCCAACCGATTGCTCAGCAACTAACAAGAAGGATCAGCGAGAGACATTATACACAAACACAGAGTTTTGTACTTATTCTCACATGGCCAGCATTTCCATGTGGACATTCCTTCAGGCCACGTGTCTGGTGGCTTCATTGTCCCTGGCATTACCTGAGAATTATGAGGATGACATCGAGGTGGATTTTGGACCCAATTATTTTAACGAGATGGAAGGTGAGTAAATGACGGGGGGACTCTCCACAGAGGATCTCCACTGTGATTAGTACTATCAACTGTAAGTTAAGGAGACATTCAAGTGCTGACAGGATAGATCAACAGAATTAAAGAAGTTCCACTATCAAGAGTGTGTGGACATTAGAGTGTATGGCAAGAGAACAAATAACTGGGATCATGTGTTTAAACATTTGTAAATGCGGAAATATTTGTGGAAGTGTAACAGAATGCATGTGTGGTGTTATGACATCATATAATTAACAGTTTTGTTTGTGTACTATATGTCTCTGGCGACAGCAAACGATAGAGGGTTGTAGAAAGAGAGAGAAGGAGAAGCTTATAATTAGAAAAATAATCTGATTTATTAATCAGATTGATCAAAAAAAACAAACAAAAGATATGTTTGATAGTGTGATATATATATATATATATATATATATATATATATATATATATATATATATATATATTAGACAAACACACACACACACACATAATATATGCAAGTTAAATTTAGATCAAAAGAGCTGATCATTTTCTTAAGCTTGTGGATTCTATTGTGAATATTATAAAATAATGAATGTGTTAGTGCCTTCACAATCATTTTTAATTGAAGATTTTGGATTGCTGTTTGTTGGGCTCATCCTATTGTTGTAGATTCTTTGGTTGAATTTTAATTTATCATTTGTCTATATGGGTCAAAGCATTTGGTACTTTTGGCACTTTTTATTTTGAGTTTTCCAGAACCAAGCAGCTAATTCAACTATGACTGCCTTAGTTGTAATATTTTATTACTTAGAAAAAGTTGACATTCTAGGTTAGCTGGGACCATGTCACACTCTTTGCCGTTAACCCTTCAAACTCAACAAATGGTATCACCTTGAGTACATATAAAACCATGTAAGCACATTTTTTTCTGTGTTCCTCTCTTTCTCTTGATTTCTCTCTCAGGGGAGTCCCCAACACCTTCCCCTGAACCCTGCAAAAAAAGTCCAGCTTTCACTAAATGGGATAAACTCTTCACAATGCTGGAAAATTCCCAAATGAAAGAGAACATGCTCCTGCAGTATACAGATGATATCATGAAGGTTGAGCTGCAGAGTCTGAGAGGAGAGATGTTACAGTTTGTGGCCCAGTACGGCGGCTCTTGCGCATCTGCAGTTGAGAGCTCGGTTCGACGGGTTGGATCTCAAACAGAGACGCGATTGCAGAATGCGCTGGACCGCGTGCGAGAGGTCTCAGCTGATCAGTACACGCGGCATGATAAAGCCCTACAGCAGCTACTGGCAGCCAGTGCAAACCAGGCCGCACGGCTGGAGCGACTGGAGAACGGCTGCTTGAAATGGGGCGGGGGAGGTATGGCCTTCCAAGCTAAGAGTCTCCAGGCCCGACATCTCATGCAAGAAGTGACTGAGACAGAGAACGGCGGTAGGCTGGAAAAGACTCTAGAAACTATCTCCAGTGAGCTGCAAACCATCCGGGAACAGCTGACTCTTCACACCAGATCAACCTTTGTAAACATGCTTCCATCAGGTGAGACAATCTATGTTGTAACAAATAAAAGCAGTACAATTTGCCACTTTATAGAGAGGCAAATATAGCAAACAATGGGTAGGGGGGAGGCAAAATGAGATCAAGAAATGTCACACCTTTTATTTCAATCACAATTAATTAATTCTGATTGATTAATCTGAATATAGTGTTTACATGAACAATAAATAAAGTTATAGGGTTGATGTGTGTGGTTATATTAGACAAGCTCCTAATAATTAGGTGGGTTTTTTTTTTTTACATATGCACACTGCACAAATAACAGACCCTGCGACCCAATTCGCATACTATCCATACTAAATAGTATTCGAAAATAGAATTAGTATGTCCCAAATCATTGAATGTTGAAAAGATTATTCCAAAGATACCCGGATGGTTTACTATTTCCAGTCCGAATTCAAAGTGGATAGATGGGCACTCTAACGGCTGATATTGCCCACAAACCATTGCGAGTTGGACGAGGATTCGATTAGAATTACAAACGCGGATAAATTAAAAACTACAAACATTACGGATGTGCGAGTTCGACGGTTAAGTAGAGAAGTTTAGATAAACGGTTTGAGTGACCAACTATCAATATTTAACCTGAGAAATATATATTTATTCAGTGTTGTCCACATTATATTTCACCTGCAGCAGCATTGTGAACTTTTATAATGACACGTTTGGCCATTAAGTTATTAAAATGCATCATTATATATATTTCAACTGCAAACACATGACGAGAGTCTCTGCATTAAAGACACACAAATGGCAGATCAACGAGCGGCTACATTTCTCTCTGATACGGTAGGAGATAAAACTGAATGTGGAGGATTTGAACTGTGACGAATCTGACGATGATTGACAGGGTAGATAAACGGTGACGGGATGCACGTAACCAAGCAACAGAGTCCGTTAAAGATGGCGAAGTAGTATGCCCCGAAGCTTGCATACTTTTCTGCTACACACTCAAAAGTATATACCTTTTCTTCACAAAAAGAGTACATACTTTTAGGACGTAGTATAAGTAGGCAAATTGGGACGCAGCAAGAGTTTCCTGCTGTTTGTGCATACTATTATCCTACATTGCTTATTTTCTGTTTTAAAGAGAATACTTAATATTTATTTATTTTCGGGTCCTGATTAGGAGACAAAAAGCACATGAACCATAATCTGCTTATATTTATCAAATAGTAAAAACACCCGATCCCGAGCACAAAATAAAGTGTCTGTGGATGAGAGTATGAAGGGAGGACTGAAGGGGACATTGTTCTGCTCCACTTTACAGACAATGAGTAGTAGAATTTATGACATTTTATTTAACAACAACTGCAGCTCGTTCCACGTGTCATACATCATTATGTCATTTATAGGCCATGGCACATTCATCAAGTGTTTACACGTTCTCTCGATTGAATTAGAAAAGGAGTAAACCAACTTTCAAACCGATCTCAAACCGAAGGCTTTTCAATCTGATGGAGCCGTCAATCTGATTATTAATGGATTATTTGGTTGCATTTAAACGTAGCCAGTGTGTAAGGGAAGGGTAAACGCACATGCACCAATTCCAGCA
Organism: Pseudorasbora parva; assembly: GCF_024679245.1. Taxonomy (NCBI): domain Eukaryota; kingdom Metazoa; phylum Chordata; class Actinopteri; order Cypriniformes; family Gobionidae; genus Pseudorasbora; species Pseudorasbora parva. The sequence goes on from NC_090187.1 coordinate 9,861,728, forward strand.
CCCTTTGCAAGTATGTTACTTTATGTTTAAACTCAATCTGGATAGGACTAAAACAGACCGCCAAGGTGACGATTCTGCTATGGTGCTGTACATTTTGAGCTGTAAATCTGTGATTTATGCAAACCACATGTTACAATCAAGCCACTAGCCAACTTAGCTGACTAACACAAAATATGTCAACTCATACGACCCCTGAGTAGACCACCATTACCCCAAGGTAGAAGGTTGATATCCCCCGAAATCTGATAAATATTTAAGCCCCTAAGACGTTCCCCAAGCTCCTAGTTGGGAAACAAGCTTTGTCTGCATAAAGCTTTCACCTTGTCAGTAGGCCGGATACAGTTTCTAGTCAACTTAAACTAAAAAAGATTTAATCTGTGAATGCCCATGCCTTCTGCATTAAATAGTTTTGTAGAGGTAGAGTAAATGGAAGACAGAGGGAGGTATAATTATTAACAGCTATGCAGGGCGACCACACCAAAGTGTCCAAGGGGGAAAACAAAACCAGATGAGACTGTTTAGAGAATGACTTAGCCTCCCTCCATCCTCCCAAAGCAGGAAACCCAAGACAAATGTAATGAAAATATCATAAGCTACGGTAGGAAAGCAGAGCTGTGGCCTGTCATAGCAAAGCAATCACCCATATCAGAGAGAATGTACAAATCCCATTAGTAAAGACGCTTCAATCACTTTTTCCAACTGTTTTACAAGCTTTCCACTGTAATTCAGTTTCTTCAAGTTGAAAATCCTGTTAATTGTTATGCCAGGTAATTGTGCACAAAACTGTCCACCCGTATAAAACATGCTCATGCAAGCTGAACTAACAAAACACAACAAAGATCCTAGTTCTTCCAGACCAATTCTCACATTCAGTAGTGAATAAATATTAATAGTGCGAGGAATAAGTCTTTTGATCTCTGTTCTGCTCTTTTGAAAGACTCAGCGGGAGCAAAAACCGAACAGGATCAACAATGACTACATTTTTACAATCATTACTCTGAAAACCCAAAACAATGAAAAGGATACACAGAAGATTACATCACAAAATACTGACCTTTTAATATAGAAAAGTTAAATACGTTGTGATAAACCCTCTTTACAATATTTTGACAGTGTGAAAGTTCCATAGAAAATGTAATAAGTCTTCTACAGTGTGATCATATGCGCCTAGTGATGGGTGGTGAAAGAACTATAGAATAATTATGTTCCTTCCAATGGGGGATAATCAAATTTTGTTAACACTAATCCTACTTCCTCTCCAGGCTGTGACACTGGGCTGCTCTTCCCCACACGTTCATCTATAGCTCATGTTGAAGTCACACCCAAAAGACCCTTCCAGACCAGTGCAGTCACCATTTGCCTGTGGGTGAAACCAACTCAGGTGCTCAACAAGACCGTCCTCTTCTCTTACAGCACCACTGGAAACGCCTACGAACTCCAGCTGGTGTTGAATAGACAGAGTGTCTTTTTTACAGTCAATGGCGAAGCCCATTTGGTGGAAGCTTCAGGAGCAGTACAAGAGGGTCAGTGGGGGCACATTTGTGCAGTCTGGAGCTCACAGCAGGGCTTGTCCTCGCTGTGGGTGAATGGTCAACAAGCAGCAAGCTCTCCTGGAGTGGCTGAGGGTCATGAGCTACGCAGCAAAGGAAGCATACTATTGGGGCAAGAGTATGGACGTCACTTCAGGCATCTTAGTAAACCAGACACATTTGATGCAGAGCTGGCCTTCACAGGGAAGATGACTGGAGTGAACATGTGGGACCATGTGTTGGATTCAAAGGAAATAACTCAGCAGGCACGGCTGGATGGCAGTGGTTGCGGTATCCGTGGTAATGTGGTGGCATGGGGCGTGTCTGACATTGATCCAAAAGGGGGTGTCAAGTTAATATACTAATTTTTCTACTGTCTTAACCACCTGAGCCCTGCATACCAATCAGCTGAGCTCCTACAAGCACATATTAAGAACCTGCTTCGCTACACCTGAACACAACATTCATTTTCCTTCTTTTCAGATGTGTGGAAAATGCTCCTTCATAGGAAAATTGTAGGGTGAACTGGCTGTAGTAGTCAAGCAAGTTAAAATAGGTAAACTGCTGCCATTGGAGGGACATTGTCACATATGATTATATATTTTTACAAAAATGTTCCGTTTTAAAATAATGTTTTCAATTAATACAAAGTGGAAGGAAAAAAAAATGTTATGTATCGCCAAACTATTTATCTTGATTGGTAATGTTTACATTCAGATTTTACTTAATTTTTAATCTATTTGTAATGTAATCCTTCAGTCCATTGTTATTTTTCCTTGTGCATTTTATAAACTAAAAGCTCTCTGTTACATATGGCTATTTCAAAATATTTTGTTATATGATTTCTGCTAATGAGTGACTTTTTTGTCTTCGGTTTGTCGTTCACAAGTTGGTTGCTATGTTTTGATGATGGAACTGTGGAAAATGTTTACAAATTGTGTCTTTATTTTTGTTTCCGCTGATGTGATTAAATGTATTATAATGTAAATTGTTTTGTGCTATGAGCCTAAGATGAATGTATAATGTACATAAATATTTTTTCTGAGGGTCAGGAGAAACAAACTATAATAAAAAAATGTAACTACCGTAAAAATGACAAAAAACATTGTCATCCAGGTTCAGTTGAATAAAGAGTGACCAAGAGGTGAATGAAAGCGCACTGGTTAATAGATTCTGATAGTGAAATTTGTCACTTGCTCTCTTTAACTTTTGCTATTAAAATAGATTAGCGTTTTGATAATGTTTTAAGTTAGCAAAGCTCAAAAATGCATTCATTAAAGGCATACTTGTTTATTGCTGCATCATCAAATAATTTCTATTGATTAGATCCCTTTACCATTCAACAGGCCAACAAAAATACAAAAGAGCTATTATATATATATATATATATATATATATATATATATATATATATATATATATATATATATATATATATATATATATATACACATACATACATAGGACACTTACCTAAACGATTATTATAAACACCATACTAATACTGTGTTTGACCCCCTTTAGCCTTCAGAACTGCCTTAATTCTACGTGGCATTGATTCAACAAGGTCGTGAAAGCATTCTTTAGAAATGTTGGCCCATATTGATAGGATAGCATCTTGCAGTTGATGGAGATACGTGGGATGCACATCCAGGGCATGAAGCTCCCGTTCCACCACATGCCAAAGATGCTCTATTGGGTTGAGATCTGGTGACTGTGGGGGTCATTTTAGTACAGTGAACTCATTGTCATGTTCAAGAAACCAATTTGAAATGATTTGAGCTTTGTGACATGGTGCATTATCCTGCTGGAAGTAGCCATCAGAGGATGGGTACATGGTGGTCATAAAGGGATGGACATGGTCAGAAACAATGCTCAGGTAGGCCGTGGCATTTAAACTAGGCCCAATTGGCACTAAGGGGCCTAAAGTGTGCCAAGAAAACATCCCCCACACCATTACACCACCACCACCAGCCTGCACAGTGGTAACAAGGCATGATGGATCCATGTTCTCATTCTGTTTACGCCAAATTCTGACTCTACCATCTGAATGTCTCAACAAAAATCGAGACTCATCCGACCAGGCAATATTTTTCCGGTCTTCAACTGTCCAATTTTGGTGACCTCGTGCAAATTGTAGCCTCTTTTTCCTATTTGTAGTGGAGATGAGTGGTACCCGGTGGGGTCTTCTGCTGTTGTAGCCCATCCGCCTCTGCTGTTGTGGCTACATAAATGCTTTGCTGCATACCTCGGTTGTAACGAGTGGTTATTTCAGTCAAAGTTGCTCTTCTATCAACTTGAATCAGTCGGCCCATTCTCCTCTGACCTCTAGCATCAACAAGGCATTTTCGCCCACAGGACTGCCGCATACTGGATGTTTTTCCCTTTTCACACCATTCTTTGTAAACCTTAGAAATGGTTGTGCATGAAAAACCCCAGTAACTGAGCAGATTGTGAAATACTCAGACCGGCCAGTCTGCCACCAACAACCATGCCATGCTCAAAATTGCTTAAATCACTTCTTTCTATCCCATTCTGACATTCAGTTTGGAGTTCAGGAGATTGTCTTGACCAGGACCACACCCCTAAATTCAATGAAGCAACTGCCATGCGATTGGTTGATTAAATCATTGATTAAATAATTGCATTAATGAGAAATTGAACAGGTGTTCCTAAGAATCATTTAGGTGAGTGTATATCCCTGAATGAGTGTGGTTTTATAGTGTATTTCATTCAACTACTCAGTTAATGTTAATAGTATTACTCATTTCAGGGGTTGCCAACATTTTAAATTTTAAGACAATTCTAGAAATCTATCTTCATATTTACAGGTAAATCTTCTTTTTTTTTTTTTGACCCCCCAACATCTTGTTTTGGTCTCCGTCAGGGTTATCAATCAAGCAGCAACCTTTCCCAGTTTCTCTTGAAGCCAATACAGAAGTGACTTAAACTGTAATTCATCGACTGGCCTCTAGAAACCGCCTCCAGAAGGTAGCAGAATCTCATTGAGCCCCATGTTAAAATTCACAACTTTACAGTAGTTTTCAGGTACAGAAATAAAGAAATTAAATCTACAATATATTCTTCATGGTAGAAATTAAATATACATTAATTCTTATTAAAGGTACAAAAGTTCTTTAGCCGAAAGTAGCAGTTCCCTTTGTTATTTGATTACCATTAAAGCAACACTCCAGTTTTTTTGAAAATTAGCTTATTTTTCAAGTCCCTTAGAGTTAAACAGTTGAGTTTTACAGTTTTTTAATCCATTCTGCGGATCTCTGTATCTGGTGGTAGCACTTTTAGCATAGCTTAGCATACATTATTAACTCAGATTAGACCAGTAACATTCTGTTTAAAAAATGACCAAAGACTTTCAATACTTTTTTCCCATTTAAAACTGTAGTTACATTGTGTACTAAGACCGACGGAAAATGAAAAGTTGTGATTTTTTAGGCCGATATGGCTAGGAACTATACTCTCATTCCTGAGTAATAATCATGGAACTTTGCTGCCATATCATGGGCGATGATATTGATAAATAAATGATAAATAATATTACGCAGCACCTGAAAGTAGTCCTCGGTAACTTCCAATGCGACCAGCACTAAGTTTGTGTAGTTGCAGATAATGCAGCCGGCAAATTAGCTATTGGATTTGCCTGTGCGATTAGCAATGGTTTTGTGTGTCGTAAAGGGCTGTGATAGTAAGTCGAAGGTGTATTCTACCATCATATTTCACAGAATACCAACAAAAAACAAGGAACGAAAGAATCAATAGTTGGCTGCTCTGAACATCAAAACACTGGTAAATTCAATCAAGAAATTGTGTGTTTGCTCCAAGCATTTTGGACCAGATGACTATTTGGAAAACATGAACAGTGTGACCCGTATCACAGTACGGCATCTAAAGGATATGGCCAGACCGGACGAAGTGTGTCATCCCCCCATGGCTGTAAGTATTACATTATTATTCTTTATTAGCTTGAATGACCAGATTGAAAAAGCACTGCTGTTGTCTTTAGCAAACCTTACCTGTGAAATGCAATCACTAAGTGTGGAGGTTTGCTCGGCTATTTGGTTTATACAGTATAATGTTAGTAGTTTTGTTATAGCATCACGTAGTGTAAGTTCCTGTGATGAACGTGGAAGTGCAGAGGATAGATCTAAACAGAACTTGGTTATTACAAGAACTAGCATATTCTCACTGGAGCGCCCTACGTCATACGCTGGAACTCCAGTCACAATCTTGTGAATGTGCATAAGACAACTAGTGGAAGAGATTACAGTTTGTAAAGTTTTAAATATGGATATTTTTCTTGCACAAACACATCGCCATATCAATTGTTTCAGAAGGCATTTATTAACATCCCAGAGCCGTGTGGAGCACTTTTATAATGGAAGGATGCACTTTTATGGACTTCAAAACAGAAACGGTTATTCATTGCCATTATAATGCTTGGAAGAGGCAGGACATTTTTTAATATAACTCTAATTGTATTCATCTGAAAGAAGAATGTCATATACACCAAGGAAGATTTAAGGGTAATTCAATCATGGGGGTCATTTTAAATGCTAGTAAAAGCTTTTTGCCTGCAAAATATTGTTGAAATTTTAGTAATGTGACCATACCTTAACACAGCATTTAAAACCAGTGAGTGTGCTGTATCAGTTTCAATATCTCTTGTGTGGTTTGCCTCACTTTTTATGTAAAAGACTTGCAGAATCTAATAGAAGCGACCTATTAGTTAATGTCAACAATAAAGAGCCCCTATTATGTATTTTTGAATATTGCATTTTATGTAGGGTATAACTTAGTTAAGTGAATGAAAACATCCTGTTTTAAATCTGAAAGTGCAGCATATATATAAAGTTGTTGTCTCTCAAAATGCCATTCTTACTACTTTGAGTAAAGATAAAGAATGGAATAAGATTTGTTTTGCAAACGTTAACTCTTTCCCCGCCGGTATTTAAAAAAAAGTTGCCAGCCACCGCCAGGTTTTTTGACCATTTTCACCAAAATTGAATAGCCCATAGAATAGCATGCAATATATCAAAAGGAAGAGCTGACCCCCTTCTTTAAAAATAAAAAATAAAAACACGATTTATTCTAGCTTCTTGCATTCTTTTTTATCAACACTTGAATATGGGTAAGTTTAATAAAAAAAGCAACATTTTGAACAAAAAGCTGAGAAAATCACGTTTTTGTGAAAGACTACATCCATATCAAGACCAGATTCAGAACGATTAACAAAAACAGATGGAGTGGATCGAGTCCATCAACACTCCTAATGCTTCACAGTCCTGTAGCTCGTCCTGGGTCCACATTTCATTCAATAACACCAGTTTTGATTTATATGGTGTATAATGTTGATGATCAAGTTATTTTTCATATGCATATGATTACTTGTTTTACTCCAACTTATTCGCGTGTGTTTTGATCAGGAGATACAGTACTCATTCAGAAGATGCGTAATAGCGCCCCCCTAGTGACTGAAAACACGGAAACCCAGAAAACTTTTTTGGCTTGAAAGCGTTTTCTCACAAATAAGGGAAAATTCCGTGTTTGGCAGGGGAAGAGTTAATGTTTACATCAACTGGGCTAATGTATAACACACACACCAAAAGTTTGTTTCCAAAACAAGCATTAATCTGTCTGACCAATCATATCAGAATTTGCTTGCGGAAAGAAGGGATTTAGAGAAACTGATTCATTCAAGCAGTACAATGGTGGAACTTGAATGGGTGGAGAAATAGTGTTATGGGTAGGTTTAGGGTGTGGTTAGGGGATGCAGTTCCACCCATCATGCCCACAGTAGGTCAAGAGAGTCGTTTGAGAATCATTGAAGATGTGAAATGTATATAATGAGAAAATGTTTTTTTGGCCTTTGTAAACCTTGATGCGTGTAAACCTGTTGTAGGAAACTTTAAAATAGCAAAATAGGGGCACTTTGAACAACATTCAAAACCCATTTTAAATTTCTTCATTGTAATAGCTTGCACAATTATGATGATAATGATGAGTCATGTACTGTACATTAGGTGATTTATGAGTGTTCAAGTAAACAGTTAATTGAAAGCATGACGAAACAGCATGGGTCACACTAAGTGTCCAGTATTTTACATTTATAACATAACCAAAGAGCTAAATGACACTGGTCATGGGTCAGTGTAAAAAGGAACAAATCATTGGCTTAGCAAAAACACTCAGACCTCAGACTGATTAGTGGATCCAGATGGTACAGGGAGAAAGCATTCTTGAAGGGATATTACTAATAATGAGCATTGCTAGAGGGAATTTGGGATCCATTCAAAACCTTTAATGTTTCAAAGATGCTCTTTTCCACCTCTGGCTTTCCTGCTCCTGTAGTGAGTGTACACACCAGGGGAGCTGTGTCTCTAACACACTCCAGACCACTACAAACACTCCGAATGTACCTCTGACGTGACTTTAACATGAGACCCCTGTGTTGAGCCAGTTACGTACTAAAGAAATACAAGAGCTCATTGTGAGACATCTAACCAGCTCATCAAAATGTTTTAAAGCAACTAAATGATAAAAAAAAAAGATGTTGAGGTTCTCTTTGTGAATGACGAGGATGGATAGGATCAGGAATGAGTACATTTGAGGGACGGCACATGTGAGATGTTTTGGCGACAAAGTTAGAGAGGCCAGGTTGAGATGGTTTGGACATGTTCAGAGGAGGAAGAGTGAATAAATCGGTAAAAGGATGCTGAGGTTAGAGCTGCCAGACAGGAGGTCAAGACGAAGACCAAAGAGGAGGTTAATGGATGTAGGGAAGGAGGACATGAAGGTAGTTGGTCTGAGAGAAGAGGATACAGAGGATAGAAATAGATGGAGGCAGATGATTCGCTGTGGCGACCCCTGAAGGGAACAGCTGAAAGAAGAAGAAGACTACTAATACATTGATATAATATACATATTATTGATATACTAGTAAATTTGTATACTTGCTATATAAAGTATACTTAAAAATACACTTGAACATTAATAAAGTATAACATGAACTTAAAATATACTTCTTTACGTAGTACACCAGTACTGACAGTACTGAGCCTTGATCAGTGTGGAAATTATAGTAGCCAACAAGTCAAGCTGGTCACAGTGTCTCTTACATTCAAAATGTTTGGCTGCATCCAAAATTGCTTACTTCCCTAATACAGTATATAGTAGGCGCAACACAGTATGTAAAAAAAGTAGTATATCCGGATTCAAAGTAATCATAAAAGAGTACCCAGATGACCTACTTCTTCTGGGAAGATTCTAAAGTCTGATATGATGGACACTTTACTTCCCCATGAGGTCACATGGTAAGGGCAACATAAAGAATATAATACGTCTAGATTTCATTCATACTACATGGATTCATACTTTTTAGTGGTCATAAAGTTATTACTTATTCAAAATAAGTACCTACTCAAGAGAATATACGATTTCAGATGCAGCCTTTGATTTCCATAGAGCCTGGCCTGAGCACTAAACAGAGCATTAAATTGTAATCTAATCTCTGTACCAATTAAGTAGTTGTTTCTATGAATCATTGCTTTACCCTTCCCTTTTGCACTGTTCAGTGTTTCGAACCCCTCAATGGTACCCCACAAAACCTAACCTGAACCCTATTACCTCACCCCACATCCCGCTTCATGGACCGTGAGGAGGTCACGTTATTAGTTCTCTGTGAACCCGAGGGAAGTAGGACCAGGGTGGTGTTAATGAGAGAAGGGGAAAGGAGACTGATTAGGAGACAGACCCCAATGGGAGGCTTGAGGAAGGACGGGCTGAGCTATTAAGTTCTAATAATGCTGTTAGCTGGGCCTCTGTAGTTGCTCTGCTATAATGCATGGCACATGCAAAAACCACACATCTTAATATGCTTATACTGGAAATGAAGACCCATAGCTGACTATTACTGTAAGTTAAACCAAGTATCACAATGAGTCATGTAAAATTATGGCAAAGAAATGAAGGCTACTAATTCCTCAATAGTTGAAGATCCTGGTGCTGTCCTTATGTCCTGTGCTGTCATGTAGCATTAAAAGAAAGGGTGAGTTGGTTAAGTGTTCTGTTTTCTATCTGTAGTGCAGGTTGGATTCAGCCCAGAGGGTCTGCTAAATCATGTATCTGCTTTCTCTTCCCACTCAGCCCTCTAGAGTGCTGCAATGGCACAAGATAATCATTTGAGGCCTGAGAGTATACAAGATGCATGGGTCATATGGAAAACCTAAGCATATCAATGCAAGCTGCCTCACTGCAGTGGTCAGCCAATTGTTGACTGTACCTCAGGCTTAAAACTTGGGCAACTGTAGAGTAGAAGTTGTCATGACATTTTCACAATTGAGAGTTATGTAACCAGTTCTTGGACAGACACGGTGATCAAGCAGCAAGCCCAGTTTCAAGACAATACACTTCATTTAGATCTCAAACCCCCATCCACAGATGAATAATACAAATTAAAGCCCAAGAGGGTCCTCCTTCAGCTGAGGCAATGTTTTTTTGTGTTGGCAAGTACAATGTAGAAAGTAGAATGAGGAACCTCTTTGTAAACCAATGTGTCATGTATGGATGGATATCAGGTCGCTAACGACCCGAGGTGTGTAAGAATATGTGTAATTTTTTTTCTGCACAACAATTGAATATTTAATTATGGTTATGGAAAAAGTGCAATTCACTTTTATTCGACAGGTGGCTATGTCTGATACACAATGAGGAAGTGATATTTCACTCATACTTACTGTAGGCAGAAAACAAAAGAATAGGACGTATCATCAGCAAAACTTGAAAGTGATTTACTGCAGCGCAAGTACTGAAAGCAATCAAACAATAGTGTAACTGTCACTTGATGGTGGATCTGGTGAAGATGTCAGCGATCAAAATATTGATTTTGAAGATGTTGAAAGTTATAATTTTGAGAATATGTTTGAGATGGAGAATGTGAGCCAGATGCTGAATGGTCTAGGAAATGAGCACTGAAGACGACAGTGATGATGGTATAAATATCTGCTCAAAATGAACTCTTCCAAGCTCCAAAAGGTAACAAAATACACCATTTATTTTATTGTTCTGTAATTGTTACTCTAATTACAGGAGCGTTTTATATTATCGTGACAGGTAGAGATCCATCCGCGTTATCTATAGATCCGGGTCGTTAAAGACCCAAATATGTAAGAAGGAGTAGCGAAGCAGTCATGCATTTAAGGGTTAAACTAAAAATAAGAAATATACTTTCAGTCTACATTTTATGTACTTCCCAGAAATATACTTTATGTACTTTACACTTTATGTACAATTGCATAAGTATACGTGACACAAAGTTTAAGTAACCTATATTTGGCCTATACTTTCTTGTACTATTCAATTCTTTGATCAAGATATACTTAAAAGTATAATTACCTTTTCTAAGCATACTTGGCTTACAGTTGTGTTTACTCTTTTGATTGAGAAACTTATTAATTACTGTTTTCCACAAACTGTCTTAACAACTTATTTCATTGTTTAAAAATATTGATTTATAAAGAAAAACAGTGAATTGAAACAGTACATTGTTTAAAAATATTGATTTATAAAAACAGTGAATTGAAACAGTACACTTACAAGTATACTTTTAGTTAATTGATATTAGTATATTTACTACATAAAGTATATTTAAAATATACTTGAAGTTTACTTAAGTATACTTGAGAAAATTACCTTGATGTATACTTATTTTTTGTAATGGACACCAACAAAACTGTGGCTCGTTTAAAAGGCATTTACAATACTGTTGTCCTTTGGCTGACCCAAATTATATGACAATGAGTTGAGGTCAATGTCAATTTGACCACACTATTCCCTAATAAAGCCATGTTTGTTCTTTGCCTCTAATGGCCGTGGCCAAAGATCTCCCAGACTGACCCTTCCTTAATGACAAATAGACCCACACCAATCAGATCTCTATCTTTGATGGGCAACAATTTGTATGAGTGGAGTGTTTAAACAGCTGAGATGAGAGTGTATTTTGGCACAAACTCCGGGTCAAATCTACCATCCACTCCGGACCAACGCTTAAAAAAAAATGTAATCTTTGATTCATAAAGCATTGAATAACATGCATTTCAATTTATTTAGAAGAGCAATGAATGTAATAAAGTTTGCTTCATTGTGGGTGTCTCAAATGACCCATTTAAATGTGTGGTTTTGAGACCAGAAACCAGAACCACAAACTGTGGGCCAGAAAGACCACATGTCATCTACACTACACTGATGCTGTGGGTGGCACATTAGTGCTGTGGAAACTAAACAGTCATTGGTCTTTGTGTGTGTGTGTGTGTGTGTGTGTGTGTGTGTGTGTGTGTGTGTGTGTGTGTGTGTGTGTGTGTGTGTGTGTGTGTGTGTGTGTGTGTGTGTGTGTGTGTGTGTGTGTGTGTGTGTGTGTGTGTGTGTGTGTGTGTGTGTATTATTTTAAAAGGCACAAAGGGCCTGCTTCGCTAATTACCACAAAGGCAGTGTGGTGCAGGGCCTGGAAAGCACTGAATCATGGGGAATATGATGGTTTTATACCTTCCATGACTCACCATTGTTTTCTGTTGCGTAATTGAACACAGCACACGGTGACGGTGACTTTGCCAAGTAGGACATGTTCCTGGATCAACAACTGTTGTTGGTTCTGGAACAGTATTCTTGTCAAACAAACACAGCCATAACTCTACCAAGTAATTACCAGCCTTAAGGCAGTTGCACACCGGATGAGAAGCGCAGCGCCACACTGAGTCTAGGACAACTCGCAAGTATTGCATACTCTACACTCACATTCTATTGTCAATTTGTGGTCAACAATATTTTAATATTTAAGGACATTATGAAATCAAGATAATGTCTGTACTGTAAGTTATGTTATGACTGTACACTGTACAATTATATATGATCGTTGCTATCCTCAGCCACTCAACATTTTACCCCAGGACATATGTTAACTGAATTAATTGAGAATGTCACCTGAAGATCAGATAACATCAGCAACCTTCCTCCATGCTGATTTCCGTATTTTGCCGTTAAATATTCTGGAATATATTTATATTTATTCCTACTTCATTGACGTTTTAGTCATCCTTTTTATTATTGTTACGCTTCTCCACGCTATTGAAGTAAGTGATTTGTGATCTGGTACCTCCAGTAGGTGGCAGCAAACGACAGTTATGTAATTATGACAGGCAAATGCATATACTTCCGCACTCAAGTTTGTGTTTGGGGGACAAAAAAAAGTGCAAAAACACAGTTTGCTGAGTTTGCTGGCACAACACAGCAAAATTAAATATTAGATAGGGCTATATGTTTATTAGGCCTATACAATTTCCCTATACATGTTTAGTTTATTCAAGATGTGAAACTATGAATGTAAAACTAAATGTATCTTCCACCACAGGGTGAAATCCGTATGTACATTTATGACGATTTGGGACAACCATAATGTGATTTAATAGAAAGCTATGTTAGTGGCACGGCAAGATTTTTTTTACAACATCCTGAGTCCTTGCTGGGAGCCACGGACAGGTGCTGACTGGCGCCGATTGTGTGTGTTTTAAAAATTAGAAGATGTGCCGTGGCGCCGGTTCGTGACCCCCTTTAGGATTGGACCGGTTTTGAACAGTTCTGAAATATGTTAGTGTGGCCAAATTCTATTTAAGCATTTCACTTCGTCTTAGCTCCAGGTTAACCCACAATTGGTTTAGAGAGGTATTAGCAAAACACAGCTGCTTTTTACACAACAATTGCTTATCATGCATGGTTGTACAGCCTGGTTCGTTGGTCAAATGGGTTGGTTTGCTTTCTCGTTACAAGTAAATTGCTTATTTTCATGCGATCATTTATTTCGGACCGATTTCTTTGGTGTGGAATCAAGTGTGTTTGCTTTGTTTATATATGCCTAAACTAAACAAACTAAGTGAAAAAATGGCACCAGAAAATGTGCCATTACATACTAACAAAAACTCCTAAATTGCCAGGTGTGAAAACGTCCTAACATGCCGTATCTGGTTAGGACACAGCATGACAGTTACATTCCTGTGTACTCTGCACTGAAATCTTTTAAGAATGTTGTTCCAGGATGTTGATCCAGTATCATGTGGCTCTTGGTGAAATCACCCTGACCCAGAGCATAAAACCATCCATGATAAACACAAACGTAAAACAGGTGAGTATTTTTGTGCAGCCTTTGCTGTGTCAGTAACCTTCCGTGAACCCTACGACCCACAGGACCCCGTGTTAGACCCCTACCTGTCAGCACGCTGCAGGTGATGGCCTCAGTGTGTTGGGCCAGGAGTTCAGCTTTAGCAATGGCAGCCAGTGACAAGTAGCTGGACATGTTTCTGCTCAGCTCTTGGTTCCCTTGCTGCAAGAACCGCACCGCCACAGGGACCGCTAACACCATCACTGGAGGCCTGTTGTAATTCTGGGAGGAAAAAACTCAAATTTAGGCCATCTGAGGTCACAGATTAACTCGGGTTTACTGGTTATGACCGATACAACCTCTTTTAAAGAGCGTTCCACACCACACTAGATCAGACAATTAAGACTTTTAATAGATTCAGAAAATTATCACATAAGGGTTAGCTGGCTGCTTAGTTAATTTAATGAAAATAATAAGATATACTATATAAGGCATGAAAGGCAGCAGTAAACATTTCAAAAAATAAATCTGAAGCCATCCACAGAAAGTAGGCTTTGTTAAATGTTCTGCTGCCCCCTAGAGATGAAAAGAGTGAGTTCACAAAAAGATGTGAACATGTCAGGTTGAAACAGATAAATCATCAGATGGATAACTGTTTCATCAATTAAATGGAAAGTTATATTATTATGAGTCAATAGTTTGAATGCCATAATCAGTGAACTCGTAAAAAAATGCAAATAGACACTTCTGGAGTAAATTAAGAGATTCTTTTCATTACTGTAAAAAAGATGGCCATTCATCTTTTTGCCTGAAGGAAAAGGGTCCTTGAATATCTGAAATAAAACTTTAAAAAGGCATGACGTAGGGCAAATAACTTCCAAAAAGCCCAAGCTAATTATAAAACACCCACTTGAATATGTGACTGCTTCTCAGATCAAAGAGCCCTTCCACAAATAGTTCTGAAGAACTCAAGCATAAGACCGTTCAAGCTGCAGTTCTCTAATGAATACTGATCTCCACCACTACCCAGAATGCACCACTCTTGCTCAGCCTCTCTCTTAAGCCCTGCTATAAGATTCATATGCAGCTCATTATGTAAGTGAATATGAGTGTGTTTGTGTGCATGTGAGAGAGAGAGAGAGAGAGAGAGAGAGAGAGAGAGAGAGAGAGAGAGAGAGAGAGAGAGAGAGAGAGAGAGAGAGAGAGAGAGAGAGAGAGAGAGAGAGAGAGAGAGAGAAAAGATGTGGGAAATCCACTGGAAGGAGAGTGAAGCAAATATTGAGAAGCACCTAATTAATTAGCAAGCTAATTGCTGTTGTCAGGCGTGTCAGTTCCATTTTGAGCCATGGCACATGACTCCCTGAAAATGTTATTATAACTGACAAAGCTGGTTTAAATATGGACCCTTTTCACATTTCCAGGGATCTCAGAAGCAGAAGTTGTCATAGTTGGGTAAAATTCTATAGTGGTGGATGAGTTTTCATTTGCTCCAATAGCAAAAAAATAATAAAAATACTGCATTTCCACAACTTTCCAAAAACTAATTGAATTAGAAACACTCTGGTGACACTAGTTCTTGATTTTAAATCAATACCAAGGTAATATAAGACAAAGTATTGTGCATAAAGATAGTTAATATGTCTATTTGGTGTTTTTAATAAGCTGTAAAATAAACGATGTGCAAATTCATTAATCGACAAAATTGCTATTTCTCTTTATTTTCCTCTCTATTCTCGCTATTAATCAGTATTTCTCTTTAAAACTGCAGTGTAGCAAAGACAGTCTAAAAAACGCAACAACAACAAAAACATTAGCCTGACAAGCCAGACCCACATCAAGATGTTTGGTCTGGAAACCCATAGACAGGGCTCAATCCGAGGGGCGGGATAAACGGTTGTCTTTCAAACTCCCTCTGCACACGATAGGATAGCGCTACAACCAACCAGAGCATCGAAGGTGAAACAGAGCTCGCTCATAGATTAAACATTCGCCGTATCCGGTCGGCAAAACTCAGAACACATCTTCCCTTTTTAAGAATGACTTCAGTGCCGTTCTTTGTTCTTTTCTCAGAGAAAAGCTTAACTCCAAGTCTTCCAGAGTCACGGTCAAAGCTGATTCGAAAGACCGCCGTTCGCCAGTTTCTGTGTTTACTAGAAGCACACAAACACAACTCGGCCGTCGTCATTATGGCCCCGCCCACCGACTCTATACACGATGTGATTGGCCCGGCAAGAGTTAGGGGAATACAGCTCAGAAGGGTATTGAGAGTTGCTAGACGACACTTGCGGGCAGATTAAATTTGCTGCCGCTAGGGTGCGTCTAGATTTCTAAGCTACAAAAACATAACTGCTGCATAACGTAGCATAAGCATTTTAAACTGCAAGAGGCGCTACAATTTCTTAATAAGTTGAATACGGACGAATGTCCGCCGGGAGCAAGATATTTTACTTTACGTGTTAAATATGGATATTTTCAAAAACCCATCGACTCACTTCAGAAGGAAGTTTTTAACACCCCGGAGCCATATGGATTACTTTTATAATGGATGAATGCACGTTTTTTTGGCCTTTAAAATTTGGACTGCCATTCACTGCCATTATAATGCTTGGAAGAGCCAGGACATTTTTAATATAACATTTTAATAATAACAATAAGCCGATTGTATTCGTCTGAAAGAAGAATGTTTTATACACCTAGAATGACTTCCATTTTTTGGGTGAACTGTCAATTTAATAATTGTGGAAATAAGTGATCACAGTCGGTGAAAAGGTTCCATTATGAATAAAACTACGGTTAACCTCACCAAGGAGAAAAAAATAGGAATCTGAGCTGTAAATGACATGGGTCAGATTACATAATATCAAACAAAGCAGAAAATCTGCAAGCAATTTAATTTTAAGCAAATGAATAATTTGCTCATACTGCATTACATTTAGTTGGGAAAGTCTGAAGTGAGATGGAACACCACTTAAATAGAGATGTGCCTGAGGACGAATTCTGAATTCAGAAAGGCACAGAAAATGAATAATGCATTCTACAGAAAGGGTTACGCTTAGTGCAGTAGTAGTAGTAGTTAGCGGTAGTGACATTACAGTACATCAGATTTCACTTATCACGTGAAGATATTAAGAAAAGATGACTGACATTGGGATGGCAGAGGATTTGGTGTGCAACAGATCATGAGCATCATTGACAAATATCTTATCTTGTAAAATGTGTGGTTGATACCGCTGCTCTCTATACACAGAGCATGCATGAATGCAAATGCAAATGCTTTTTTCTGTAACACTTTAGATTAGGGCCCAATTCTCACGATTAACTAGTTGTTTTTTAGCATACATATAACTAGGATGTTGTTGGCTGTTCATTTTATTACTACTTATAAAGCACATATTAATGCCTTATTCTGCATGACCACACATCCCTTAATCATACCCTATACCTAAATTGACTTTACTATTAACTATTAA
The DNA here is from genome assembly GCF_024679245.1 of Pseudorasbora parva. Lineage (NCBI taxonomy): Eukaryota > Metazoa > Chordata > Actinopteri > Cypriniformes > Gobionidae > Pseudorasbora > Pseudorasbora parva. The sequence continues at coordinate 9,878,887 of NC_090187.1, forward strand.
TAAGCAGTAATTAGGAGTTTATTTAGGCAAAGTCATAGATAATAGTTAGTAATAGTAATATCTTAAGTGCGACTGCGATTTCAAAACTCTGCATATTGATACTGGCTCCCTGATGCCTACACATTATATAATATAAATTGCAAAATCATTTTTTCCCCCCCTCCAATACTTTTCCTTCACCTCCATTTTTTCTTACCATTGCAGCCTTCAAAAAAACTATCAGACGAAGGAATCTCAGGAGACTGGATGTGAGTAAAGGATTCGGACGTGTCTTGTTGCCTACTTACCTCCGTTTGCTGCCTGTGGAGGCAGCATTTTTCAGCTTTCGGACTTAGCCATACTAGCATCCAGGTAGAGATACACACTTGATAAATATTCACTTTTAAGCAAATAAAATGTGCCAGTGAGTAAAATGTTCTACATTACAAGATAATGGCCTGTTTAGTAAAGTAAAGGTGTGTAAAACAACTGCAAATTAACCTCCCTATCAAGAATTTGTAAGCAAATGCAATGACATCATACATTTTTATGTTTGAGCTAGTGTTCCCATTAAATTTTGGAAATGTTCTCTGAACGTTTAGTACATTCTGATGTTTTAAAGGTGCCCTAGAATGAAAAATTAAATTAACCTTGCCATGGTGAAATAATAAGAGTTCAGTACATGGACATCACATACTGTGAGTCTCAAACACCATTGCCTCCTATTTCTTATGTAAATCTCGTGAATCCAAAACTCCACGGAAAAAAAAAGTGCTTCTCAACATAAACCCAACCGTGACGCAAGCGTTGGGGATCATTTATATACACGCCCCCAACATTTGCATCTGTCCAAACATGTGCAGTGTCAGGCGGAAATGGAGCGAATCATCAAAACAAGCTGCTCGCATGGACACACATCGTGTTTCAGGCTGTTCAGGAGACTTGTCTACCCTTCCCACAGATAAAAAAGAGAGCTTGCGTGCATATGGTTGCCAGATTGGACATGGTTAGGTAAACGCCGGAGAGGTGTTTGGGGGATTTGGGGGATTTAATCACTGAAATCTGGCAACCGCACGAACGTGAGCTCTTTCTCGCGTGCAGATGATCTGAAAACACCAAATAAACAAGTAAGCTGCATTTTATCAATCTCCATTTGAGATGTTTTGCTTAGTTTCATTTAGTCGGTCTGTGTTCTGTCAGGACGGTCACGACTCACGAGCCGCTTCACTGAACTGCTGTGAGCTGCTGAAATAAGCCAATCAGAGCAGAGCTCGACATTAATATTCATGACCCTTCTAAATAAGGCAAAAACAGAGCATTACATCCTAGGGACAATTTATAGGGTTGTAAATGGACCTGTAAAACTGTATCTGGACAATGTTTGCCCTTAAATAAGCCACATACCCTCTATGTAAATATCAGAGAACAATTTAACATATTGTTTAAAATCATTCTAGGGCACCTTTAAATGTTTTTTTTCTTGGCCAAGCAAACGGTAGGGAACATTCTATTCTATAATTTAGCAAACATTTTGAGAATGTTACTTTTGAATGTTCTCTGAATATTCTGAAACAAGTAGTAACATTTAAAAATCTTAGATGAACATGCAACTAAAGCTTTCCAGAAAAAGATGGTCCATGAATGATATATAGAAATGTTTTTGTGCTAATGTTTTCAGAACATTATTAAGGACTAGATATCTTCGAACATTATATGAATATTACTGGAAGTATGTTCGTTCATAACCAGAATGTTTCCCAGAATTTTAGCCAAAGACACGAGAATGTTCCCTGTTAGCTAGGTACTTGAACCTTGAACTCACAGGCCTTTAGACTTTTACTGAGAGGAATCTGCTGTTAAGTTTATAACTGCACCCACCTGCAAGATGCAGCTGGTGATGTCGGAGGCGATCTTGGCATGAGGTGTGTCTTCATCTTTGCCCTGCGGCTGGAGGTTATGTTCAAGACAAGACTCCCATAAGGACACGAGAGCTGCTCCATGCCTCTCAATCGAGCCTGTCTCCCTGATCGCTGTAGTGATGCGTGTGATGCAGATCTCCACCACCGCCTGGTCATTGTCATTGGTCAGGTAGTCCTGCAGCAAATCACATAACTGAATGAAAAAGTGTGCATTTAAGGCTCTGTTAAATCCACATTTAACAGTCAAGATTCACATTTACATTTAATCATTTAGCAGACGCTTTTATCCAAAGCGACTTACAAAAAGGGGAGAGCACTAGAAGCAAAGAAACATGCAAGGGCAACAACCTGAAAGTGCTGTAAGAAGTCTCAGTTAATCGAGCACAGTACTTTTTTTTTCTTTTCTTTTTTTCTTCCCCTTGATTTCACTTTTTTAAACTTTAGTTAGTGTGTAATGTTGCTGTTTGAGCATAAAGAATATTAGTAAATTTACGATGCTCAAAGTTCAAATCAAAGGGATATATTTTCTTTTAAAGAAATTGCTTTTTAAAAGACTACAACAAACGGCTGAACTACACAAGCTTCCTCCCGGGTTAGTGACATCAATAACCCTGAAATTTACATAAACCCTGCCCCCGAGAACACACAATAAAGGGGGAGAGATTATCATGACAGAATATGCTAATTAGTGACTTGAAGATAGTTAACTCCACATCAGCTACATAAATGAATCAACAAACTATTCAGAAATGTCATGATGAATTCTACATGTTGTCATGAGTCTCTCCATCATTGGGCAATTCCGGTTTGAACATAAAAGGCTGAACAGTTTCATTGCCAGTCTGCATCAGCTAATCAGAGCTGCTAACTGGAGTAACTGAAGCTCCGCCCCGTAAGCAGCAGCTCATTAGCATTTAAAGGGACACAAAAAGCGGCCCTTTTTTTAGCGTTTGAGCTAAAACTTCACATACACACTCTGGGGACATTGCTGTCCGAATCTAGAATGTCAATGTTTTTCTCCCACCATCTGCGTAAAAATCCCAGCTGAACACCAAGGTCGTGTGGTAATTTAATTGCCGTCCAAAGCCGCATCTCTGAGTTTACAAGAAGAGATCAATTCAAAATTTACTGTTTAAATATTTTTTGACCACTACGGAATACCATACATTAACTGCTGTGCTTTGCGTTTAAAGATGTACACTTTTATTACTAAAATTCTGGAAAGTATTTATAAGAAAAATATTTCATCACCCCTCCACCTCAGTGTGTGGGAGCTGTTAAGAACAAAAAAGAGAAGAAAAAGCATGTAACACTCTAAATGTGATGTAACACGTTGTTGTGGCAACAATATGCAATGCAATTTTAAAATATGTGTTATATACATTAAAAATAGCTTTATTCACCTCATGTAATTAAGAGGCTGCATTAACTTATTTCCGCTAATTTCCATAGTTTTAAAAAGATGTTTGAGATTAACCAAATAACAAATAAGACATTATTTTACTATTATTAATGCTTTATATTCAAAGCATATGACATTTTATATACAGCAGACAATAATGTGACTGACCAGGTGATCAGCACATCCCCAGGTTCATGGATTTACAAAACCGATTCCTTTTTGCAACCCCTTGCTGACACTTTTTACATGGATGTAATATTTTAAAGATTATGGTTTGAATGACATTCATGCATCAACTATTAAGCCACAGCTCATATTCTAATTAAGTGTTATATAGTATTTGCATGCAAACAGCTTCATCTAAATTTCTGAAAACATAGGGCATTAAGCAACAAAGTTTGGATATTTGTGGTGTGGCATGTTTGGAATGATAATGCAAGTGACTGTGGAAAGGAGGACAGTGTAGGCCCTGGAGAGAGAAATACAAGAAAAGAGAGAATGAGACGAAGAGAGAACGAGAGAAGGCTACCCCTGAGACGCTGGATGAGCCCAAATCTGTTTACAAAAGCCAGCTAGAACAAAGAAGCCCAATGAGGCAAGAAGAACTGGCTTTAGCACACTCAGTTAGACACATTCCTTTAAAAGTCATTTTAATTTTTACTCATTAAGTTTTAAAATGCACTAAGGAAATGAGGGTCACCTTATTCAAATTATTCATATATGCAGTACTGAACGGGTCAGTGATCAACCAAAACATGCCATATGCTCTTTAACCTCAACAGCATAACATCAACCAGGCATGTAAATGGCTAAGGACAAAAACAAAGTTTTCCCCCATTCAATAGGCATATACAATAATAATAATTATTAATAGTAGTAGTAGTGGTAATATTATCATAATCATCCTCATCACTTAAATGATAAAAGATCACAACAGATAAAAAAGTTACAGTTGCAACAAGTACTATTGTACTGAAAAATAAGACACTTAAGTTATTTTTGGATTATTTAAATAAACTGTAATGTATAATTGTGTAAGTGCACGTCATGTTAGAAATTGCTGTTTTGACGTTTATTTATCTGTGGCCAGATTGAATCATTATTGAATTAGAGTTTAAAAAAAAATTGCATTACAGTAACATGAATTTAAGTGAAAATTTTAAGTGAAGTTAAACCTAATTTCAGGTGGAGTACGAACTAACAGTACACTTCCTGTTGTTAGTTCTTTCAGCATCCCACCACCTCCTTTTTGTACAATTTTGCCTGTGTTATAGGGGGGACATGTAATCAAAAAGTAAAGCGAAAAAGCGAATAGTTAGCGTCAAAACCATTCACATCATTGAATGCATTAAAGCAGTCATTTCTGCAAAAGGATTTACGACCAAGTATTGAGTGCATAACTGAACATAATTATTTGAAGGTTGACTTTTTTTGTATTAAAAACACGTTTCTTTTATTGGTCGGATGAAATATGCAAATTTTTTGAGATTTTGGGTTTTCATTAACTGTATATCAAAATCATCAGTATTAAAACAATAAAAGACCTGAAATATTTCAGTTCGTGTGTAATGAATCTAAAATATATGAAAGTTACATTTTTATCATTACATTATGGAAAATAATGAACTTTTATCACAATATGCTAATTATTTGAGAAGGACCTGTATTTGTTTAAACATGTTCTGGGTCATAATGGTTCAGAGAACATAATTAACTCTAGTGGGAACCATTCATGCAGGAATTGTCTTGTATGGAGCACATATCGTTGACGCACGATACCTTTTGCGATGTGCAAACAGCACCAACTTTAGACGCATATTTGTTGCAGATTGGGTCAAATGTGCTCTCTCTCGCTCTTCTAACGAGCGCGCTGGTAAGGACATTTTTGAAGTGTGGTAATTATATCATTGATTTATTTCATGAGATAAAGAATGTTTAAATGTAGTGTAAGGCTGTGATGTTATCAAATTGAATGCAGCAAATTGCCTTTTGAATGTTTTACCAAGAAATGTTTTTGCTTCCTAGCTTTTCCGTGCTGTACGAGCAGAGTGAAGGGGAGAGACATGTATTCCAAAACATATATTGTGCTCTATGTATTTTTGCAGGTATGTTCGATTGTTTGTTATATGTTGAGAAATGTTTGAAATTAGTTTAATATCAAGTTTGAGTTAAATACAAAAAAAGAGAGTGAGGTCTGGTTGCAAAAGTAATGTCATTTATATCAAATGTTTTTATTTTATTTGTTTGAAATATGTAACTTTTGAAATTATCATTTAATTAATTCACTGATACGATCAAGCAGGGAGGGAATAATATTTTCACTTGTGTATTATTTCATTTGCCATATAATGGTGAACTCTTTCATGGCTTACTATATTTTGTGGTTTTAATTAATTTATAATATTATTTTATGTTTTGCAACTTTAATTTGAGTAAAGACATTTGACATTTGTTGCAGACTGGGTCAAATGTGCTCTCTCTCGCTCTTCTAATAAGCGTGCTGCTTCTCCGTGCTGTACGAGCAGAGTGAAGGGTAGAGCTCTGTATTCCAAAAAATATGTATTTCTGCAGAATAAATCATCCTGAGACCTCTTCCATCCGCATTGTCTTCATTGAGAATAACCACAGTAAACACAACCAGAGTAAAACTGCTACACACACAAAAAGTTTCTTGTATGCATACAGAAGTCTTTATATTTTTTCTTTTGGCAGAGATCACATTCGGTGCTCTGTAGTTTATAGTAGCGTTGAAGCTTTTTTCTTTATTCTTTTATGTCTTCTAAAAGAATGGCTTTTTCATCCTCTGTCCTGTTTGGTTTATTTTTCTAATTATCAGTACTATTCATGCAAATTCTTTGTATGCATACTTATATATAATTTAATGAAAAACTATGTGAGTTGCACAGCAGAAACCTGTAACAATATAATGTAAAGGAGGAAAAAAATTGACAATTATCACATGAAATAATTTAAATGTTTGGTACAAAAATTGAGTAACATTCTATGTGGACTTCAGGAAGAAGAAAAAAAATTATATTACCCTTTTAAACTCATGGCTATGTCGTGCATTTGCTATTTTGAGGTCAGTGTATACTCACTGGAGAGCAGGATATGACTTTGATTTCCTCCAGGGCTTGTGACAGACAGTCTTCAATCTCGCTGTCATCCAGAGAGAAGAGGTCTCCTGCACGGGACAAGTCTCTCTGTCCCAACACTAGACAGAACAGCTGGTGCATTCTGGGACAGGCTCAAGCTTGAGCAGGCTGCCCCTGCTGCCCTGTGTTTCCACGATGACTTGACATGCTCTTTAAAGTGTCAGGGGAAGCACCTAGGATATATGCACCAGACAAACACCAACAACCTGAGAGAGAACAGAGAGAAAGGGAAAGTTGGAGAGAGGAAAAATGATTGAAGGAGAGAAGACATGTACAAGGAAGATACATTAAGGGAAAAGGAGACGAGAAGGAAAAGAGGGAGTGAGACACAACACAAGAACAAGACACCATTGCATTTACACTAAGATCAACAAACGGCTAGCTCCCAGCACAACACTGATTTCAAGACAAAAACAGATTGATCTAGTGAATCCCTAGACTGGGTAAACCTAGCCTGATCTGCCTGCGATTTGATTTCGCCCGGCAACTCAGTCTGGAAACCTGTACATTAATTTCTAATGCATCTGTTACACTTTTGCGGGAACCAATCGCAGACTGGCTTATCCACCTGTCGCACTATGGGCGGGTTTAACACGATGACAGATTTGCTGCGTCCCAATTCGCCTACTTATACCACGTCCTAAAAGTATGTACTCTTTTTGTGAAGAAAAGGTATATACTTTTGAGTGCGTAGCAGAAAAGAATGCAAGCTTCGGGGCATACTACTTCGCCATCTTTAACAGACTCTGTTGCTTCGTTACGTGCATCCCGTCACCGTTTATCTGTCCTGTCAATCATCGTCAGATTCGTCACAGTTCAAATCCTCCACATTCAGTTTAATCTCTTACCGTATCAGAGAGAAGTGTAGCCGCTCGTTGATCTGCCATTTGTGGGTCAGAGACTCTCCTTGTGTGTTTGCAACTTTGCAGTTTAAATATAATGATGCATTTAAAAGTTAATGGCCAAATGTTCACAATGCTGCTGCAGGTGAAATATAATGTGGGCAACACTGAATAAATATATTTTTGTCAGGTTAAATATTGATAGTTGGTCACTCAAACCCCTTTATCTAAACTTCTCTACTTAACCGTCGAACTTGCACATCCGTAATGTTTGTAGTTTTTAACGCATTTTATCCGCGTTTGTAGTTCTAATCGAATCCTCGTCCAACTCGCAATGGGTTGTGGGCAATATCAGCCGTTTGAGTTCCCATCGATCCATACTTCGAATTCGGACCGGAAATAGTAAACCATCCGGGTATCTTTGGAATACTCTTTTCAACATACTATGATTTGGGACATACTAATTCTATTTTCGAATACTATATAGGATGGATAGTATGCAAATTGGGACGCAGGGATAGAGAAGCGATGAGTCGTTGCCTGTTGATCACGCCTCTAGTGGTCTGATTGGTTGAAGGACTATCCAATTGCATGCAGAATCATTTTGAATAATGCCAGTTGATCAGCTTGGTCTGGTGATAGCCAGACAAATGAATCCCATCTGGCCAAATGGAAATATGACCAACATTGGGGAACACTAGGGTCAAATTTAAAGGTTTTTTGATTTCTGGAGGGGCATTTGTTCGGGTTTGGGGATACATAGTGGCATATAGAGAGAAAGAGAACTGAGGATCTTTAATTTAAAAAAAATAATGGTTTGATGATAATAGACTTTCACTGAAATTAATTAAAACAAAGTTAATAATATTTAGTAATCGAAAAAGTAATAATAAAGCTAAAATAAGGATTAATAATGTGGAAATTGAAAGTGTGTATGAAAATACATTTTTGGGTGTTATAATAGATCATAAATTATGCTGGAAATCACATATAAATAATGTAAAAAGTAAAATATCAAAATCAATTGCACTATTAAATAGAACAAAACATATATTTTGAACAAGAGAATATTATATATTTTGCTCATAGTTCCATACATGACATTGTGTGGAGGTGTGGGGCCATACATATAAAACCAATTTAAATCCAATATTGATTGAGGAATACTAAGAAGGTTGATGTCTAACTTTAAAAAAATAATGAGGAGCAGGGTAGTGAATGACGTCTATGAGGTATGCATTTAAGGGTTAAAAAAATAAGGTCAAGAACTATTAAAAAAATAGATGTATATCTGTCTAAGGGGTAAACTTATGGAATAATTTTGAGATGGAACTAAAACAATGTACTTCATTCTGCAAATGTTTGACATATTTTAATAACAAGTTAATATTTATATTATTATATAAATAATTGGTGTATGCAATACTACATTTATTGTAATATATGAAATGTATATATGTATACATGATCTTTGTAATTATCCCTGCATTCTGAGAAATTTCTATAGTAACACTATTGTATATAATATATTGTACTAATCTAATCCATTAGAAAAGAAAAGAAAAGAAAAGAAAAGAAAAAAAGAGTGATGCTCATTAGAGAAATATTATAAAGGGTAGGCATAATAAGCATTGGCTTCTGCCTTTTTCGGTTATTTTTTATATTTCTTTGGTCATTTTATTTAGGGAAATATTTTTTGTATTTTTGTTTTGTTTTATTTTATTAATTGTGTAAAATGTTCTGTAAAGACCTAAATAAATAAATAATAATAAAATAATATAATGATTTTAGCTGTTCATTTTAGCTAACTTTAGCTCGTCTATTATCATTGACAAATTGCCAGCTACTTTGCTTAGTGACATTCGATTAATTTCACTTTCTTTTATACAAAAGTCAGGTATAGAGGATAATGGAAAGTCCATAATGCTGGTTTCTCTTTAGCTGTACTACATGACATAGAAAACATAGGTAGTGCAACATGACAGTGAAGGGCAATAGTAAACAACTGTAAAACTGTCTTGGTATGATCTGGTAGTGTGAAGGTGTCTGTGTGTATCAGTATGCTATGTGAAAGTAATTTTCAAAAGACAAGCTAGTTATTATTATCATGAAGCCGGTGAATCATATATAGTCTCTTGTAGGTTAGGCTACTGCACGAGCGTGAGCATGAGCAATAATTAGCTGGCTGCAGTTCACTTAATGGCCACCAGTGTCCTTAATAACAAAGGTTTCGGAATTCTCCATATGGCCCCTTGAAGGCCACCTTGAAATGTCTCCATTTGTTTTCAACAGGGAAAAAAAAAACTGCATATAAGTTTCAAAATACATCAAGTGAATTAAAAAGTCAGTAATTCAAATGTTCACTATTCGTTTAACATATTCTGTTTAAATAAAATGTGACTTATGCCTCTAAAATGAACCTGGATGGAATTCCAGGCTCTCAGGCTTCCTGTTAGTGATTTTTCTTTTTTTTCTTTCAGAAAACAATTCTGCCAGTGTTGCCTTCAGAATTAATGTGGAGTGAAGTTAAACCTCTGTTAATCTGTGATGTGTTAAACCTACCTGCAGGACTCATTCATTATAAGTGAATCATCATTCATCATTCATTAAAGAGTGTAAAATGTCAAACTTTTAGTCACATACTCTTGAACATGCAGACAGCAGCACTGGCTGTGAGATACGTGTGTATGTGCCACAGCCTGAGAGACAGCAGGGGAATGTGTGTGTGTAATGTGTGTATTGCATCTGACCTCAGTGTGTTTCCTCACTGTCAACCACGTGTGACCCTCAGTGTGTGTGCGCGTGTGTGTGTGTGTGTGAGAGAGAGCCTGTTTATGTGGTTTATGAGGACACAAATTTGTATAACTACATTACACTAGTATTACACTATAAATGTGGTTTATGAGGACATTTCAAATGTCCTCATATTTCAAATAGCTTTAAAAACATACTAAATGATGTGTTTTTTTTTTTGAGAAAGTAAAAATGCAGAATGTTTCCTGTGATGGGTAGGTTTAGGGGCAGGGGCAGGGGCAGTGTAAGGGGATAGAAAATACGTTTTGTACAGTATAAAAACCATTACGCCTAGTTATACTTTAAATTATTCTGAGTATCATAATAACCCTGCTGAAAAATCCAGCATTGCTGGTCAACAGCATAAGGAATGTTTTGCACGCCGTCTTCACACATCTGTCATTGTTCGGTCACGTGTACATGTAGTGTGTGGCAACCCATTCTCACTCCCAAGGCGTTAAAATCCAAAGCATGGTCAAGTGCCTTCCGTATCACAATGAAGACGCTAAAGGTGCCCCTAGGCATCACTATATCGACGTGAAGGTTACTCAATTGCTTTCAGTTGTTTGCCCGATGGCTCAGTTTAAAAGGCATTTATTCTTTGCATTTGTAAAAGCAGACATGATTTTATTAATATATAGGCCACTTGTATATTTTGGATCAACTAACCCAACTCTAACCCTAAACCTACCCACTTCTAAACAGTATAATACACATAACAGGCAAATATAAGTACAGTCACAGGTATTTATTGCAAAAACTCACCAAAACAAGATAAAAGTAATAACTCATGTTGCATTCCAAGTCTTTTGAAGTAATACGATATCTTTATGTGAAGAACAGAGTTGATCTTAATGTTTTAATCCCTGAAGTAAGGATCCAATCCGCTGCCCCATGAACGCATTCATTTATATCTCATTCAAATGATACACACGACTCTTTAGCATGTCGCGATCGGTCATGAGACACACAACGAATTACATTTTACAATAAAATCTGACGTAATGACCCAATTGCTCACGAGACATACGAGAGCCAATGTAATTTGACTATGAAATCTGACGTAACGGACGGCAATATTTGAAATTTGATGTGCAGGATCTTTGGCGGATGGAGACGCTGATCGCTTTTGGGGATTTTCTTCACAAAAATCAATCGTTTGGCCTCGGAAAACATGGAATGTTTGTACTTTTTGAATACATTGTGGAAACTGTTATAGCATGTGATTTATTAGCCTGGCTCGCCCCTCCTAAGTAATTCCGGCCAATTTTCATTGTCCTTTAGTACTCTGTCTGGGATTGCAGTACATTCTCTGGGTTTCTCTGGTCAAATTTTAACCGCTCCAATCAGCGAACTGGGGGAGGTGGCTGAGAACGATGATGTTGATGTTGTGCGCTACAGTCTAAGGTTTGAGATTACATATGTCACGACCAAACGTTAGTGATTGGTTATGGCAGGTCCAAAGTGGCTCTGGACACAGAATGGGTTGTGTGGTTGCTCTCGTCTGATTGCCTGCAAAGACCTGTGACAATGGGATCCTGCTTGCTGATTTGATGGATCCCAGCATAGGATGCTGGTGTGCTGGTGGACCAGCTTACTGTATGTGTAGACCAAAACTATACCAGGGTTACTTCAGCGATTAGCATATGGCTTTGTATCTTCGTAGAAACCCTGGAGTATATTCAAATGATTGTGCTTTCCCCCCTCAGATCTCCCCGAGACAAGAGATTTATGCATTTTATTTCTGGAAAAATTCCTCCTATGATGCAAATTGACGATATTTGCATCATAGGAGGAATGTTTGGCTAAAGGCTAAAGACTGCAGCCAGCAGAGGGAGCCATTTCCACATGTTTTGAACCCACGCATGGGGGATGGAGATCACACTCAGAGCTCAGCTCGCAGCTGCAGGCACTCATTTAAACAGAGATATGGTGAGCAATGTAAGTCTTTTAACTTCTCAAATTAATTTCTATTAAAGTCAAGCTTGCAAAGGCATGAACTGAAACGCGCCAGACTGAACTCGCGTTGTGAATGTATGCCGCGAGTGTAGTCGCGATTACCTCAGATCTCATCACGAGAGCTCAGCTCATTTATCTCACTCCTGCAGTTAGTGCTCAGTGCTGTGATACTCACGCGGTGACTCACTCATTATATTGAACAGACACGTTCAGTTTTTAATTGTAGTGTCTTCTCCAACACAGGCAGCGAAGCATTCTGGGAATTGTAGTCTTTCATCCCCATGAGACAAAAATACATTTACTCTCTTTTCTCAGTCTAGAAGTCACCGAATTCAAGAATAATTTCACATTTCTACTACATTGATGACCCAGTTTAAATACAGATTCATCTTCCCAGAGCTGAAGTACCCCTTTAACTCCTAACTCTAGTATGAAACAGCTAAATCCAGAATATTCTGTTGCCAGAGATTCTGTTTTCAGAGAATACGGCCAATACTCAGCATAGGACAAAAATCTGGCAATGAAAATAAAACTTTACAAAGAAAAGTTCCCTGTTTTGGGCCTCTTGTTTGTTCTATCATCAGTCAGTGATCCAAACGGATCATAGGTTCTGCCAATCAGAAGGCACTATGGGGCAGACAGCCAATGGTATGTGACAGTCGTTGAAGAGGCGACAGCACAGCTGCACTTCACACCCTGTCCTTGCATTCCAGATCTGAGCATTGCTAGGATACCACAGCAAGAACACTCACAGACCCAAAAAAACGAATACATACCCATCTAACAAAAAATATGTTCTACAAATGTTTTGCTTATGTTCCCAATAAGGTAAAAAAAAAAAAATGAAATGATATATATATATATATATATATATAGTTCTCTAAACGTTTAAAAAGTCATTCCATTTTATCATGAGTATTATTGGAACATTTTAGAAATGTCCAGAGAATACTCAAAAGTAACAAATAAAAAAATTAAATAAACAAATTTACATTTAAATGTATGATAAAACGACAACGATGTACTAGAATGGAATAAAGTGTTTCCTTTGCTTTTTTTCTAGTACAGATGACGTCAATCCGTTCACACGGATCCGCAAAAACGATTAGAAACGCTGTTATGGCAATAACGGTATAGTTTTCAAAAACTTGCACTATGAAACCCATTTTCAAAAATATATATTTTCAGTCCCAAACTTAAAGGTGTCATGAACTGGCTTTTTAATTTTTTATACTGTTGTCTGAGGTCAACTAATGACGTTTGTGTGTTTTTTGCATTCAAAAACATCATAACTAATAAGTAATAGGATATTTTCTACACTGGTTTTGAGGCTCTCTCCAAAACGCTGGGTTCTGATGGGCGTGCCGCACTGGAGACTTGGAAGTAACCGCCCACGGCTAGGATTGGATAAGATTTGCATATTTAATGAGCTTTAGCTCCCCTGTCAGTTCAGTTCACATGAGGGAGGGGTTGTTTTGAAAGCAGCAACCGGAATGATTCAAATACATCTTTATCAAACAAACACAATGTTTTATTTCTCATCCACCTGCGATTGATTGGACTATTATTTTTGTATTACATAGCCCGCACGATCGTTCGATATTAGCGCTTAAATGTGAAGTCGAGAGAAAGAGAATAGCAGAACAAGAAAGGAATATTACGAGATTCGTCGGCCTGTGGAGGGGCTTACTTTTTGGTAGCCCATCGGGGAAACACACAGCACCGGGACGTTGGGCTTTGCGAGCCCTGGCCCATACATGTCTGAGTCCAGCGTGCTAAAGGTATACTCTGTTAGACACGTACACATAAGCAAAACGATCTGTAACAATGCAATACTATAACACATTTTACTCACATAAGTGTGTTGCACCATTCCTGCTGTCAGATCCAATATACAGGGTATATGCAGGAATCCTGAATCTAGCCACAGGAGGTCACATGCCAGTGTACCTTTTGTGCCGGTCCCAAGCCTGGCTAAATAGAGAGGGCTGTGTCAGGAAGGGCAAATTTTACGTCCATTATGCGAATCACAAATATGACTTCCATACCGGATTGGTTGGGTCCCGTGTTAACAACGACCGCCATCAGTGCTGTTGACCTACAGGGCACTGGTGGAAATTGGGCTACTGTTAGTCAAACAAGGAGAGGAGGAAAGCGTGTCCGTAGGCAGAAAGAGAAGAGGAAAGGCAAGAGTTTAGGACTGAAAGTAGGGACTTTGAATGTTGGTACAATGACAGGTAAAGGCAGAGAGCTAGTAGATATGATGCAGAGGAGGAAAGTTGACATTCTGTGTCCAGGAGACCAGGTGGAAAGGGAGCAAGGCTAGAAAAATTGGAGCAGGGTTTAAACTGTTTTATAATGGTGTGGACAGGAAGAAAAATGGAGTTGGAGTGATCCTGAAGGAGAAGTTTGTGAAGAATGTTCTGGAGGTAAAGAGAGTGTCAGATAGGTTGATGAGTCTGAAGCTGGATATTGAAGATGTGATGTTGAATGTTGTTAGTGCCTATGCTCCACAAGTAGGTTGTAAGCAAGATGAGAAAGACAGATTCCAGAGCGAGTTGGAGGAAGTATTGCAGACTGTTCCCAGAGGTGAGAGTAGTGATAGGGCCAGATTTGAATGGACATGTTGGGGAAGGAAATAGTGGAGACGAGGAAGTGATGGGCAGGTTTGGTCTTCAGGAAAGGAACCCAGAAGGACAGAGGTTGGTAGACTTTGCTAAAAGTATGGAGATGGCTGTGGTGAACACATACTTTCAGAAGAGGCAGAAACACAGGGTGACATATAAGAGTGGTGTCAGGAGCACACAAGTGGACTATATCTTATGTAGACGCTGTAATTTAATGGAAATTAGCGATTGCAAAGTAGTGGTAGGTGAGAGTGTAGCTAGACAGCATAGGATGGTGGTGTGTAAGATGACTCTGGTGGTGAGGAAGATGAAGAGAGTAAAAGCAGAGCAGAAGACAAAGTGGTGGAAGTTGGAAAAGGAAGAGTCCTGTGTGGTTTTCAGGGAGGAGTTGAGGCAAGCGTTAGGTGGTCAGGAGGGGCTTCCGGATGACTGGACTACTACAGCCAAAGTGATCAGGGAGACGGGTAGGAAGGTGCTAGGCGTGTCATCTTGAAAGGAGAAAAGAAGACAAGGAGACTTGGTGGTGGAATGAGGAAGTCCAGGAGAGTATCCAGAGGAAGAAGTTAGCTAGGAAGAAGTGGGACAGTGAGAGGACGGAGGAAAGTAGACAGGAATATAGGGTGATGCAGCGTGAGGTTAAGATAGAGGTGGCAAAAGCCAAACAGAGAGCGTATGAGGACATGTATGCAAGGTTAGATAGTAAGGAAGGTGAAAGGGATGTGTATCGGTTGGCGAGGCAGAGGGATAGAGATGGAAAGGATGTGCAGCAGGTTAGAGTGATTAAAGATAGAGATGGAAATGTTTTGACAGGTGACAGGAGGGTGAGGGAAAGATGGAAGGAGTACTTTGAAGAACTGATGAATGAGGAAAATGACGAGTTGTAGAGGCAAATATTGTTGACCAGGAAGTAGAAAGTATTAGCAAGCATTGAAGAGGATGAAGAAAGGAAAGGCAGTTGGCCCTGATGACATACCAGTGGAGGTATGGAAGTGTCTAGGAGAAATGGCAGCAGAGTTTTTAACTAGGTTGTTCAACAAGGTCTTAGAGAGTGAGAGGATGCCTGAGGAATGGAGGAGAAGTGTTTTGGTGCTGATTTTTTAAGAACAAGGGAGATGTGCAGAGTTGTGGAAACTATAGAGGTATTAAGCTGGTGAGCCATACAATGAAGTTGTGGAAGCAAGGCTAAGGGGAGAAGTGGACATTTGTGAGCAGCAGTATGGTTTCATGCCAAGAAAGAGCACTACAGATGCATTATTTGCTTTGAGAATGTTGATGGAGAAGTACAGAGAAGGTGAGAAAGAGCTACATTGTGTCTTTGTAGATTTAGAGAAAGCATATGACAGAGTGCCAAGAGAGGCAGAGAAGTATGTTAGAGTGGTGCAGGATATGTATGAGAGCAGTAGGACAGTGGTAAGGTGTGCCGTAGGTGAGACAGAGGACTTCACGGTGAAGGTGGGACTGCATCAAGGATCGGCTCTGAGCCCCTTCTTGTTTGCGGTGGTGATGGACAGGCTGACAGATGAGGTCAGACAGGAATCTCCATGGACTGTGATGTTTGCGGATGACATTGTGATCTGTAGTGAGAGCAGGGAGCAGGTGGAGGAAAGTCTAGAGGTGGAGGTTTGCTCTGGAGAGGAGAGGAATGAAGGTTAGTCGCAGCAAGACAGAATACATGTGTGTGAATGAGAGGGAACCAAGTGGAACAGTGAGGTTACAGGGAGAAGAGGTAAAGAAGGTGCAGGATTTTAAGTACTTAGGGTCAACAGTCCAGAGCAATGGGGAGTGTGGAAAAGAGGTGAAGAAGCGTGTGCAGGCAGGTTGGAATGGGTGGAGAAATGTGTCAGGTCTGTTGTGTGATAATAGTGTACCAGCAAGAATGAAAGGAAAGGTGTACAGAAAAGTAGTGAGACCAGCAATGTTGTATGGTTTGGAGACAGTTGCACTGAGGAAAAGACAGGAGGAAGAGCTAGAGGTAGCAGAGCTGAAGATGTTGAGGTTCTCTTTGGGAGTGACGAGGATGGATAGGATCAGGAATGAGTACATCAGAGGGACAGCACATGTGAGATGTTTTGGAGACAAAGTTAGAGAGGCCAGGTTGAGATGGTTTGGACATGTTCAGAGGAGGGAGAGTGAATAAATCGGTAAAAGGATGCTGAGGTTAGAGCTGCCAGACAGGAGGTCAAGAGGAAGACCAAAGAGGAGGTTTATGGATGTAGTGAAGGAAGACATGAAGGTAGTCGGTCTGAGAGAAGAGGATACACAGGATAGAAATAGATGGAGGCAGATGATTCGCTGTGGCGACCCCTGAAGGGAACAGCCGAAAGAAGAAGAAGATGATGCAGGAATCCTGAAGTTAATTTCAATACCTTTTTAAGACTTTTTAAAGACCTTCTCAAAATATTTTAAGACCTCATCGCACTTCAAGTTCTAATCGGCAACAAACCTTTAATAAACAGTTGTAGTCGAATGTTGACTTAAAATCTCTATCGTAGGCCAATTTTGTGTCGTTTATATTGCATATCTGTTTTGCAACGTATGGAGGGCGACACATCACCTAACTGCCCATTTCGCAAAATACATGACGTCACCTGTAGACAGCGCTCGCCAGGGATGGAAATTAACTTTTTTCAAAGACTACCACTCAATGTTTTTACCAGCCACTTTTTTGTTTTTAACTGACAATGTGAATTGTAAAAAAGGTTTTTTTTTAACTGAAAATTCTTGGCCGAAACCAAAAAAAAGAAGAAACGAAAGTCGAAAACCGAAAAATAAAATTCAAACTAAAATGTTTAACTCGACCTCACTCATGTGTACATTAAATAATAATGCACAGGCCTACTGGCCTGCAGAAAGTATATGTCTGCAAATTCAGTGCCACCTGAGATTTGTTTACACACGATCCCGCAGTGAAATGAAGTGAACACGCACAACGTCTTCCCCACATAAGCTGGAACTTCATTAAAAATAAAGTTCAACCACACATCCCTAATATTATGATCCGAAGGAAGCTTATGCCGTGTCTGTGTTCTTCCACAACCAGGAATAGCACAATATCTTGCTATATTCTTCGGCATGTTTATTACTGCTGACTAGCATGATCCGATGAGTTTGTGGGCGGGGCTATTGAATTACACATGCTTATTATTCTGTAGAGGCGGTGTTTCGTCAGTCGATGACGTCTCCCTAGTTCAGTAGCCAGGGCACTGGTCAGAGAATCAGTCAATGGGCTGAAAACCTGATCAGTGCCCTAAATACTGAACTAGAGAGCTGATTGAGACACACCCAATGTTTTTGTGCTAATGTTTTTAGAACATTAGTAGATTCCAGATTTAAAAGAACTGAGAAAAGTTCCATTTCCATTACTGGAAAGTTTTTTTTTTTTTTTTCATAATAGTGCCTTCAAAATTCTGAGAATGTTCCCTGTCAGCTGGATACAATCCCAATTACTTTATCTTGGGTAGTAAAACAGGCTCAAGTCTTCCAACCTTGATTCAAACCTGAGAAAATACATAATGCAATTGCTTATACAGCCATTTCATTTGTCTTGTTTAACAAAAAATGCTTATAAATCCCCTGTCACGGTTATTTTTTTGTTTTATGGTGGTATGAATGAGTCTGAATGACTTTTTCTAACTAATGAATGATAAAACTTTGACAACAACCAATCAGAATTTACTTGGCCTTAAAACGCTTGAACATAAAGCGGACTAAAACATAACTGCAACATGCACTTACAATAAAGAGAACATTATTATGTGTTTTGGTGTGGGGGCTAATATAGTAGTTAGTTATCTATCTTTATGGGTATCGTTCTTTGAATGTAAGATCTTTGAATTATAAGGCTATGTTAATGAACAGTATATCAAATTGCGGTAAATGCACAAAAAGCAAAAGCGAAAAAACAACAACATTAAAGCACACATGATGAAACCTTAATTTGTATCCAGATATCTCTGTATGTTTTGGACACAAAGCAGGTCACTGGGTATGGTCTCTTAAACAATAACCCAGTTACAATTAATCTCCAGGTTACGGCTCAGCAATCTCAGGAATGCAGTGTTTAAAAACACGCTTCAATTCACACATGCATGCGCTAGAAGGAAAAGTAAAGTGACTTCACACATGGCTGTTCAAACAGACTGCATAACTGATATTTAAAAGTCGACTTGCATTTACTTCTTTAACCATGTAAAACCTGACATAAAATAATAATAATTGCAACTACCAAGGTGCAACTTGCACAAAGATGGTGCAGCCACCCCCCCCAAAAAAACAAAACAAAAAAAACAACAACAATCAGTCCCTAAAAAACACTACCCTAACTACCACCTAGAAACTCCCAGAAAGTTAGCATAGCCAGAGGAAAAACACCATTAGCTCAGAAAATGTACACAGCCAGAGCATGTCATGTTAAGGACCATGGATTGCTTGGGAGTTTGACCTTTATAAAGATCACTAACTAAATGTAACCAGTCTTTTCTTTGAGGCAGAGATTGACAGACTCTAACATTGGGTCTTTTGTATTCTTGCCCTCCCCCTCCTCTTCCTCCTTCACTGCATTAACCTGTTGATCACAGCCCCCATATTGAGACTCTCGGGCTGCAAAGAGCAGATAAAAGAACATCCTTATGATCATCCCAATACCTGTTCACCCGGTCTCTGTCCATCCCGCCCTTCTCTCCACAGCCGCACACACACTACAGAGTGTGTTCATAACACAAGGTTTGTGTATGCTGCCCCAGACAGGGTGGGAGTGGGTTTCCCTCCAGGCTCACGGTCAAAGAGAGGCTTTGTGTGGCAGGGATGAGGGTGGGAGCAAAGTGCCCATTCATACATTCCTTCACCATCACAATCAAAACAATGCAGCCCGTCAGATATAAGCATCCTTGAAATTACACCCCTCAAGGTCAGATATTTGGAGCAGAACTGTAGCTGAGGTCATCCAAACTGCTTAAGTTGTACCCAATAAATCCATAAAACATCTTACCTTTTTAAGATATTATCGTAACTTTTATCCTAATTCACATTTCACCCAAAATCAAAAGGAAAAATAAGAAATTGCATTTTGGGGCCAACCAAATAAAACTGGAAGCCGACACCAGTCACAGGGTCTATTGGAAGCCTTCTATCTATCATGAAGTATTAATTATTTAACTATTCTTAGCAACAGTGCATATTAAGAGATTATAAATAAACCATGAATTGACATGTCTTTATTTAGCAATAAGATATTAGGAATAAGTTAGAACTTAACAAATATAACTTTCCTGTGAAATAAATTATTTAAAAAAATTGTTGAAAAAATAACAGAACAGTCTCAACAGAAAGTAATCCTATGAAATCTACTAAAGAGCTGCAAATTATTTTCTCTTTGTTTTTTGATGTTTGATTAACATTAAAGACACAAATAGTAGCATTTATGCAGCTGCTGTCACTTTAAAGGGTCATGGAATATATGTGTGTTAATATCTGCTAGTTTTAACTGTAAGAGAAAACAAGTAAATTTTCAAGTTTAAGCAATTTTCAATTTCCAGGTTTAAATTTGTTGTGTCAATATCAAAAATATCAACATCCTCATAAAGCTCATATTTACAGCTTCTGATAGCTCCTACCTGTACCACCTGAACACTGCAGATTTATTTAGACATTGTTAGGTTTGCCATAGAAATGCAAAGGCTAATTCCCAGGCCTCTAACAGCTCCAAACAGAATGTCATGTCGTATACATGTATGTGTATCAGGGCTCTACGCTAACTTTTTTCTTGAGGAGCACTTGTGCTCCTAATTTAAAAAATTTAGGAGCACAGTCAAAAATTTAGGAGCACGTTCTAATCGATCGAACACATTCCAATTATAACTTTCCTATTACAGGACGATATTTGTCCTTTAATGTCCAGGGTCCTTTTTAACCATTATAAGAGCAATGTTTTCTAATCTTATTAAATGTATGCATCATCTGTCAATTTCTTAAATTCAACATAATTCTGACATAATATTATCATTAACTTCTGAGAGTACAGCACAAATACACACACACACACACACACACACACACACACACACACACACACACACACACACACACACACACACACACACACACACACACACACACACACACACACACAAGAACTGGACTTCATACAATCAAACACCTATGCATTTAATGCATGAGTTAATGTTGTATGAATGTTTTACATATACGTTTTTGAATTTAGAAATATGTATAAATTAAACTTTAAAAGTTTAATATTTTAAATAAAAAAGTCCATGCAAAGTATAAATATGAAAATAAAAACCACCAGTAGGTGGCGGCAAGTCATTCAGTCAATAGTTCAAAACACAAGATTCATTTAAATTGAATCGCTTGGAGATGCGAATCAGTTCTGGTGTGGCTTTGATTTTCACAAATAGACAGTGTTGTGGCTAAAACGTTGTTACTTAATATCAACTTGTCTATTAGATTGTTGTACGAGATCAGTATCACACATGCAATCATGCCAATAACGTTACTCGGAGCTTTAGCAAGCCATAACTTTTGGCGCTCTGGCGCTTCATAAACAGAACCGCATGCGTCTCGCGGGAGAACATTGCTACCGGATCTACTTCTCTCTGTTTGTGGTGAGTCACGCAGATATTGTGCTAATCCGCAGCGGGAATAATTTATTTTGTGTGTACGATTCAGAATGAGACAAAAACCCGGTTTGGAAAAAATCTTCATGATATACTCGCTCATTATATACATTTAGTATTTTTTTTAAACAGCATGTGTGATTCACACATGCTGTTTAAAAAAAAAATACTAACGTGATAAAGATTAACTCAAGGGCTTTTTAAATGTATTAATACATTATTGTTTGATGGCATTTATGCCCCAAGCATCCGCTAATTTCTGGGCTTCTTTATGATAATCCAAATGTGGTATCTCCTGTGGTAGTTAATTTTGATTTGGCTGTAAATAAACAGCGCGAGGCGTCTGGTAAAGTGCGCATGGCTGCGTCGTCACACGTTTCACTTCAATCGTTATAAACAATCGTTGTTCGAAGTGCTGCCTAGTCCGTCGCACACGTTTTTGCACTTCTTCTGCTGACTGAAGGCATGCAAAGCAGTTGATTGCAGTAGGAAACATAGCCTAACAGTTTCTCAGTGTTGATTCACTCAGTGTTTTAGTTTTTATTCCGATTGAACACATCCATTCATGAGAATCGATCGGGTCACTCGCACCAGTGCGCCTAAATATTTTTTCACAGTCGCACACAGTAATTTTTAGGCGTAAATGCGCCCAAAATGGGCGTTATGTAGAGCCCTGTGTATGCATGTTTTTTTTTTTTTTTTTTTTTTTTTAAGGATAGCCCCTTGAGATCCATCTTTTTCTCAAGGGGATCCTGTATATACTCACCTAAAGGATTATTAGGAACACCATACTAATACTTTGCTTAACCCCCTTTCTGCCTTCAGAACTGCCTTAATTCTACGTGGCATTGATTCAACAAGGTGCTGAAAGCATTCTTTAGAAATGTTGGCCCATATTGATAGAATAGCATCTTGCAGTTGATGGAGATTTATGGGACGCACATCCAGGGCACGGAGCTCCCGTTCCACCACATCCCAAAGATGCTCTATTGGGTTGAGATCTGGTGACTGTGGGGGCCATTTTAGTACAGTGAACTCATTGCCATGTTCAAGAAACCAATTTGAAATGATTCAAGCTTTGTGACATGGTGCATTATCCTGCTGGAAGTAGCCATCAGAGGATGGGTACATGGTGGTCATAAAGGGATGGACATGGTCAGAAACAATGCTCAGGCAGGCCATGGCATTTAAGCAATGCCCAAGTGGCACTAAGGGGCCTAAAGTGTGCCAAGAAAACATCCCCCACACCATTACACCACCACCACCAGCCTGCACAGTGGTACCAAGGCATGATGGATCCAAGCTCTCATTCTGTGTATGCCAAATTCTGACTTTACCATCTGAATGTCTCAACAAAAATCGAGACTCATCAGACCATGCAAAATTTTTCCAGTCTTCAACTATCCAATTTTGGTGAGCTCCTGCAAATTGTAGCCTCTTTTTCCTATTTGTAGTGGAGATGAGTGGTACCCGGTGGGGTCTTCTGCTGTTGTAACCCATCCGCCTCAAGATTGTGCATGTAATGGCTTCACAAATGCTTTGCTGCATACCTGCAATGTAACGAGTGGTTATTTCAGTCAAAGTTGCTCTTCTATCAGCTTGAATCAGTCGGCCCATTCTCCTCTGACCTCTACCATCAACAAGGCATTTTCGCCCACAGGACTGCCACATACTGGATGTTTTTCCCCTTTCACACCATTCTTTGTAAACCCTAGAAATAGTTGTGCATGAAAATCCCAGTAACTGAGCAGATTGTGAAATACTCAGACCGGCCCATCTGGCACCAACAACCATGCCATACTAAAAATTGCTTAAATCACCTTTCTTTCCTATTGTGACATTCAGTTTGGAGTTCAGGAGATTGTCTTTACCAGGACCACACCCCTAAATGCATTGAAGCACCTGCCATGTTAGTTGATTAGATCATTGCATTAATGACAAATTGAACAGGTGTTCCTAATAATCCTTTAGGTGAATGTATTTAAATATATATACAGTGGGTACAGAAAGTATTCAGGCACCCTGAAATGTTTCACTCTTTATTATATTGCAGTTTGTTAAAATCATTTAAGTTTCTTTTTTTTAATCATTTAAATCATTTTTGTAGATTTATTAAAAAAGAAAAACTGAAATATCACATGGTCCTAAGTATTCAGACCCTTTGCTCGGTATTTAGTAGAAGCACCATTTTGATCTAATACAGCCATGAGCCTTTTTGGGAAAGATGCAATACGTTTTTCACACCTGGATTTGGGGAACCTCTGCCGTTCCTCCTTGCAGATGCTCTCCAGTTCTGTCAGATTGGATGGTAAACGGTGGTGGACAGCCATTTTTTTAGGTCTCTCCAGAGATGCTCAATGGGGTTTAAGTCAGGGCTCTGGCTAGGCCATTCAACAACAGTCATTAAGTTCTTGTTAAACCACTCCTTCGTTATTTTAGCTGTGTGCTTAGGGTCATTGTCACTAAATTTCAACCCTGCACTCGTTGAAATTTTAGACACAAACCCACTCTCAGGTTGGACCTCAGGTTTTTGTATCCAAGTGGACCCGTGAAGACCTCTAATCTATTTCAAGGCAAGCAGAGATTTACGTGTTTTGAAGATGCCCAGATGCGTCACCACCAGTTGAGGGTTCTACCATTTGGACTCTCCCCAGCCCCGTGTGTGTTTACGAGATGTATGAACGCTGCCTGTCTCCCTTGTGGTTTCACAGACTGCATATTTAACCGTATCTAGATAATGTGTTGCTCTGTGCTCAGAAGAGGGTTCAATCTGTGCATTCAGTGAACAGGGTAAAGAGATCTCTGTCTCCCACACACTCCATCACGTTCATCGGGATGACTCTCAATTCGATCATAATCACCTCTCTTGTCTCCATCTCGAACAACGAATATCCTAAACCTTCTTGCCCAGATTTGTCTGCTCCTCACCTGGTCACTTCCACGGTTGCATCACTGAGGGGTGACATGTCATCTGCCAGGGGTAGTCAATCAGGTTGCAGAAGCTCAGTTCAAGAATTGGATACATCCAGGTGAGTGAAGGCTCCATCCAGATGTAGTTCAGGATATCTGGCAGGAATTTAAGGAAAGCAGGAAGTAGATCTATTTGCTTAGGAAAACACAACTCGCTGTCTGCTGTGGTTTGCCCAGTTGGAAGTGTCTAGTCCATTGGGGGAGAACGCACTGTCACACATCTGGCCGGATTGTTTTCTGAAAGCTTTTCCTGATTCCTCTGTTATTGGAGACACTTTACAGGATTGCTCAGGGCAAAAACAGGGTACTTCTGACAGCACAGTTGTGGCTGTCCAAACCATGCTCCTAACCTTGTTGGTGGGTAAACTGAAGCAGCTTCCAGCTTCCATCCCAGTTGGACGGTTGAATTTGGCATCTAGATCCACCCCGTCTACAGTTATAGGTCTGGCCTCTGGGATCATCTCCTTGCTAGGGCACTGTGAACCTTCCGTCATTCACACTGTTTGTTAATGCGAGGACTGCTTTTACACAAACGTGATTTTGACCCTGTATAATGCACGGTTTCTGTCGTTTTTAGCTTCCTGCAGGGTCTTTTAAACGGTAGAAATGCAACCTCCAGGTTAAAGCTTCATGTGGCAGACATTTCTGGATATCATTTACCTGTTCTTCTCTTGACTTCCACAGCCTAGTTAGAATTTTTTTTTTAAATGTGTGAGTCGCCTCAGTCCTGCTCACGCTCCCTGTTCTCCAGTGTGAAACTTCCCTCTGGTGTCAGTCTTCTGGTCTTGATTTGTCTGTCTTGTTTTGAACCTTTGGAGGGCGCAGATCTTATGTGGAAATCTTTCAAGTTGTTGAGGTTATTACTTTGGCCTACAACCTGTAGGCTCTGCAACCTGTGTCTGGGACAATCACTTGCCATTCCACCAGGGTGGTTTCCTCTTCATGGGCTGCTTTTAGGGGTGTTTCACCTCCTGGAGGACCACTGTAATGCAGAGTTTAGCTCCAACATAGCTTAAATTATTTACATGTGTGTAGAGTGGCTTCATTCAGAGTTGCTTCACATGAACTGTTATCATTAACATGCGTGGAGCGCATCTCAAACGCCATCTCATATGCCGTTAGTTTGGGTTTATAGTTTGGGCCATTTGATCAGATTTGTAAGGTAAATTGTTTATAAACCTATGGCAACAAGGGATGTGCGAATAATCGAAAGCATAATACAATTTCCATTATGAGCACGCATGATTTCTAAACTGCAGAGAGCATGATTTTGCATAAATAAATAGTTTCAAAATCATGATTAAAATGTAAATCAAAATATTGATTAAAAAAAGTGTGATTGTGATCATTTTTTGTTGTTGTCCATATCGCACAGTCCTAATGCCAACTTCAAAGAATTCATCAATATCTTTCTAAATAAGCAAACTGTTCATCATGATTTCAAAATAAAATTAAACCCACACGTTTTGAGTTTTGATGTCCATATACTCTTGTTCAAGAAATTACAATGACTGTAGCATTTCTATAGTAAAGAAGTGGCCACATATTAACATTTGAAACAACACTAGGCCATTGACGCCCCCATTCAAGTATTTGTTATAATACATAATGTACAAGATGATATTATATTTTATATTATATAATTATATAGTTTAACGGTGTTGTTTATTATATTATATTTTAATAGTGTTGTTCTATAAAACCATATGATTACTTGCTTTTGATACTTTATCTGAGCGAAATATTTCCTCATTGTTATTATGCATTTTAATTAATTTAAAGGCTTAGGTCTATCTTTATTACTACAATTTTTTTTATTTATTTTTTACCATTTTTTATTTTATTTTTTAATCTGCAAAATAATCAAATAATCAACAATTACTTGATTACCAAAATAATCGTTAGTGACAACAACCCAAACTTCTTATTTCTGTGCAAAAAAACTGAAAAACTTTGATTTTTGTTTTGTTTTACACTTTTATACATTTTTGTTGCAAAGTAGGTCACACACACTGGCATCAGAGCAATGTTTACATTCTCATTACCTCATTATGCAGATGCTGCAGAAAAGTGTCAGGAAGACAGGCTGAACTACACAGGAACTCCAGAAAAAAAAGAGAACATTTTAATTTGCTAAAAATGCTCATTAAGGAATCTGCATTAACAGCTAGCATAGATTTTTCATTATTTATGGCCTTCAGTATTGCAGCTGATGCGAAGTTTATGACATGAATAAGATGTCAGCAGTTCATATACTGCACATGAAATAGATAAAACTCATACACATTCTTTGCAATAGCCTTTTCCTTTACACACATCCGTAGAAAACTATCATGGCTAAATAGATCATTTCCAACAGATATGGGAAAATGTAGAAATTCCATGCAAACACGCACAATGCTACAGTACAAGCACGTCTTGTTGACGTTGTTGACGATGACATCACAGCTGCGGTGTGCTCGCGCTCACAGCTGCATGCAAACATGTCGTTGTTATGGAAGTTTTTTTACTGTGAGCGAAGAAGACACTAATTATGCCATTTGTGAAACTTGACAAACCTACAAACCTAATTAGACACTTAACTCCATCTGAACTATTATCAGTGAATTGGATCGCCAATGTCACGTGATTTCAGCAGTTTGGATCACGTGTCAAACTGCCAAACTGCTGAAATCACGTGACATTGGTGATCCGAATCATTGATCAATTCACTGATCCATGGCTGTTTGAATCTTTATTTGAGGAACCCGGAAGAAAATACAATGCTAAATAAAGTCATAGTTTTTGATATTTTTGAATGTATTTTTGATGCTTCAAGAGATTCTAATTAACCAACTGATGTCACATATGGACTAGTTTGATTATGTTTTTATTACCTTTCTGGACATGGACAGTATAGTGTGCAGTGTTGGGCAGTAGCGTCGCTACAAGTACTGACGCTACTAGCTTAACTAAATTTTTCAGTAGCGTGGTGGTAGCGTCGCTGTTTTCTCAATGAAATAGCTTTTCAGTAGCGAAGCTCTTTTGTTGATCATGTAGTGCGGTAGCGTCCACACAAGCTAACGTTACATTTTCCCAAGCATTTCTGAGGATCAAGCTCAAATTGGAAGTACAACTGATAAGAACGCGGATATACTTCACTTTCTACGTTCCTTTCTGCCTCGCGCAGACGCGCACATATGCGCGAGCGAGCCTTTCAAAGACACGCACAGATGCGAGCGCGAGCCTTTCAAAGACACGCACAGATGCACGCGCGAGCCTTTCAAACTACTCATTTGGCAGTGAGCGCGTAAAGACGGGATAGGTGCGTGCACAATCGCACTATCTAGTTTACGTTTTTTTTCTCCTAGCGCTCAATTCGCTGTTGCACGCGCATCGTCCGCGCGGTGACAAAAGAGAAACGGCAACGATTTAAAATCCATTGTGTCTCTTGAATAAACACCTCTTGTTAAAAGTATCGGGGTCCAGCCTGGCCACCTCTGGATATGAATGAATGAATGAAACTTGTTTCATGTGTGTGGGAGACACACACACACACACACACACACACACACACACAGGCTAGGCTACATGTTTTGTTTTTCGCCATGTTGGTACTGTTTGGAGCAGGTCTTAATTATTTTGCTACTGTACTTTCTGGACTGGACTTTTTTGTACAAGTTGAGTTGTAAATTAACTTACAGTTTGTCCTGCAAAAGTGCCCAAGTCTAAATCGAGCATAAATGCAAACACACAGTTGTGTATGCATATCATGCACATACAGATGAACATACACACACACACACATACACACACACACTCGACACCAGGGGCCTTTTGCACAGAACTAGGATAAGGGATTAAGCCGGGATATTTTGGTGATCCTGGCTCAATTTATCCGCTAATATACAGTTATCTTTCATTATCGTTATCGTTCTTGGTATGAGTTTGCCTTCAGGGTATGTTTACATGACAGCTGTGTACTAAATTTTGCATAAAATTGACAATATCACCAAGATATTCCGGCTTAATCCCTTATCCTAGTTTTGTGCAATAAGCCCCTGGTTTTGTTAATATTATGGATCACATGTTTTTGTTGCCGAATTGATTTCGGACAGCTTTTGAATAACTTAAAAAAATGTGTGTCTATATGCTTGACTTTTATTGATCACTGAAATAGCATTTATTGGAATGAAGTGGGTTCAATATAAAATTAAATAAACAAAAAGTAGCTTAGATGTAGTAAACTACTTTTTTCAAGTTGCTGTAGCTTAGCTTGCTACATTTCCCAGGGGGGTAGCTTCAGTGTAGTGAAGCTCAATTTAATGTAGAGTAACTGGTAGCTTAGCTCACTACATTTTCCAAGTAGCTTGCCCAACACTGATAGTGTGCATAGACTGCATATGCTCTGGGACTAAATATAAAATATCTTAAACTGTGTTCTGATGATGAACATTAGGGTGAGTCATTAATGACATCAATTTCATTTTTGGGTGAACTAATCCTTTAAAGCTACACTGTGTAACTTTTTTAGTTGATTCTTAGCTAAAAACACTTATGCCGCATTCACACGGGGCGTAGGCGTTAACGCTTGACGGAGGGCGTGGCTGAAGCTGGGCGCTGACGCGATCGTCAGAGTGACAACAGCCAATCACATTAACTTGCCGCTTGGACCAAAACACAACACAAAAAAGCGCCTTTTTTGGTTGTATGTGCGAGTGCGATTGCCCGTGTAGTTGTTGTCAGCGCACTGCACAGGTGCACGAAGCTGTTAAGTACATTAAATCCTGAAAAAGCGCCGACAGCGGGAAGAATATCACGTAGTGGTCCAGGAGCTGCGTCTGGATTTTTAACGGTCTATGGTCTGGTTCACGGAGCAGTAATGAACGCAATTGGCTAGCATCTGATGTAGGATATTTGCATACGGCGATCTGATTGGATGACGCCTGCGCTGGCGCTTGAAAAGTTGAGAATTTTTTGACTTGAACCGCGCACACACACACACACACACACACACGTGCGCACCCTTCAAATGTCAAGTCGAGAGAGAGAGAGAGAGAGAGAGAGAGAGAGAGAGAGAGAGAGAGAGAGAGAGAGAGAGAGAGAGAATAGCAGAACAAGAAAGAAATATTACAAGAGTCATCGGCCTGCCGACGGGCTTACGGTTTGGTAGCCCGTCTGGAAAACACACAGCACGGGGAATGTTGGACTTTGCGAGCCCTGGCCCATACATGTCTGAGTCCAGCGTGCTAAAGGTATGCTCTGTTAGACACGTGTAAGCAAAACGATATGTAACAATGCAATACTATTACATATTTAAAAAAAACACGTTTTACTCACACAAGTGTGTTGCAGCATTCCTGCTGTCAGATCCAATATAGAAGAAACAGCGTTGTGTTTTAATCTCAATATGTCTGCAAATTCAGCATCAAGCTGAGATTTGTTTACACACGATCCCGCAGTGAAATGAAGTGAACACGCACAACGTCTTCCCCACATAAGCTGGAACTTCATTAAAAATAAAGTTCAACCACACATCCCTAATATTATGATCCGAAGGAAGCTTATGCCGTGTCTGTGTTCTTCCACAACCAGTAATAGAGCAATAGCTTGCTATATTCTTCGGCATGTTTATTCCTGCTGGCTAGCATGATCCGATGAGTTTGTGGGCGGGGCTATTGAATTACACATGCTTATTATTCTGTAGAGGCGGTGTTTCGTCAGTTGATGATGTCAAGCTGCGAACAGGATCGTTTTCTTGGCCTGGTGTCTATAAAAGCTTTTCTTTGAAAAACAAGGATATTTTCAGCTCTGAAACGTACAGGATATTTTTATATTACCATGACCTTTTATATATCAAAAGCTCAGGGGAAAGTTGATTTCTCAATTCATCAACCCTTTAACATTATGCTAAATTTATAAAATAATTTTATAACACGCGTTGAGAATGTATGCCGCGAATGTGGTCGCGATTTCCTCAGCTCTCATCACGAGAGCTCAACAGCTCATTTATTACGTTAAATGTTATCTGACTCCTAATCTGAGTTAGTGCTGTGAGACTCAAGCGGCAACTCGATCTTTATATTGAACAGACACGTTCAGTATTTAATTGTAGTGTCTGTTCTAGTCACAGTGATTCAGTAGGTGACTTTGGGAGTGGCCTCACAGAGCAGCGAAGCATTCTGGGAATTGTAGTCTTTCATCCCCATGAGACAAAAATAAATGTTCTGTCTTTTCTCAGTCTAGAAGGCACCAAATTCACAATAATATATATTCACATAATATTCACATAATTTCACATTTCTACTACATTAATGTCCCAGTTTAAATACAGATTTATCTTTCCAGCCCGCAAGTACCCCTTTAAACATTTTGAAATAAATGTATTTGTTATATTAAAGCCTTTATTACTTTAGGTTTTGTTGGAGCAATTACAGTGGAGAGAGACAGAAATGGTATCAAAACATGTAAATAAGTCACATATCTCTGGTTCTATCTAAGAAAGATACATTTCTATAGAAAATATATTTTCTATTTAATATATTTCTCTTACATCTTTCTGCACGTCTGCTCGCTTTCTATGAACTTACACAGCCTTGGCACTGACTGAACACTGGCTGAATGCCTGCTGAAAAATGCGTGTGATGATGAGAAATGTGCTGTTTCGAAACAGTTTGCTTAAAAGATTTGGTTCTGTCCATTTGTGCCAGTGGTTTCTCACAAATATTTTGGGAAATGCATTAGTTTTGTAACGCAAATTAATCGGTTCATTGACAAAAACTCATAAGAACGTTTCGTTCTCGAAATTTTGACACTGTAAAAATCTATGGAATGCACATAGAATCCACGCAGCATCAATCAACATTCAAGATCAACAAGATCAACATTCTGCTTTATTTATCTTTCCTGAGATTCTGTGCCTTTTGTGTCCCTGGTATATATCATATACTTACTAATGTCTTAAAAAAATTAACAATATCAAATTTAAAGCTATCTTAGATGCTCATAAATAACACCATTTGAACACTAAGCAATTTTAACCAATGTCCCCAGGCTTGCGCATCCCATTTTCATGACAAATAAATACCAAATGCATTTTTCCAAAGTGTTTACATGATTATTTCTAATGTTTAGAGTTTTTTTAATTGTTGCATTTATTTTAACAATTATGATAAAGATTTTGAGTGTGTCCCTCAAGCTGTTGTCCACTCTGTGTTGTGTTATTTTTGACTAATTTCCCTACAAATGAAAGTTGGAAAAGTTAAATGACATCATAAAGTAGTCATCACCTTTTTGGAGGGAAAACAACTTGGGCAAGTGAGTGTGATCATATCCTGATCGTTTCCTATTAAAATCCAGTTCAAACAGAAGTATTGTAACTGATTGTGTGTGAGATCGGAAATCCTTTATCCAAACCACTTGTCCACCCTGTTATTTTTTGTCCACCCTGTTATCAATCTGACCAATCTGTTATCCACCCTATAACCTATTCTACGCTGGTCTTTCTTTTCTTTTTTTGTAAATAATGTCATTTTAAAAAAATAATAATAATAGAAGGAAAAAATACTAATAATTCTGTGGATATGTATTGGAAAGACAATAATGTAGTATTTTTATAAGTGAACAAAAATACTTGTTAGGCATTTCTGTCTGAAAACGAAAAATACACAATGCCCATAAAGTAGAATCATAGACTACGTGTTTTAAACTGCTGTTCATTTGTACCTAACAGGGTGGACATTTTTTTTAAATAAACGGTTTATATTAAATGTATTTACCAGCGCTTGACTAAAATTATTTTTTCAATGTTTTACATCATAAAATGTTTAAATGTTTGTCATTATTACACAAACGTTTCTTTTAAAAACAAAGTTTGATTTTCTAATGTTATGATGTCCGAAATGCACCGAATACCAGTGACCCGGTTAACTTGCATATCTCAGTCTAGACATCAACAGTGTGTACCGCGAAATGTAGTGTTAAAGCTATAATAAGATTATGATCTATACCTGCATAACAAACAACTTTAATTTGCTAAAAATATAGTATATTGCGATAATTTGCACTTGACTGTGTATTGAACGCGACCACCGCAGTTAATCAGTCCAACTTCCATCACATCGATATTATACATGAATCCCTGAATCACCGACTTCCATGAAAGGATTTATAATTAAAGCTTAATTGCAAATAGATGTATGTTGTGTTTCTCGCGCTCCCGCGATCAACTTTTGCTGGGGAAAGCTGATGTCAAAACACATTTCCTCAAGCATCATATGAGCAAAAGCAGGCTCTCAAAATACACGCACTCACCCCTTTTTTGTCCACCAATCTGTGTCTTTGCAGCTGATATGAAAACAAAAATGCGAAATGTTGGATTTCCGAATAGTCCAATGCGAGATGCTCGCTGTTTCTACCAACTTCTCCCACAGGACGCAGTTTTATTTCCAGTCATTTGAGGGCTGTAGATGGCCGTTTCGCCGCCGTGTGGTCAGAGCTGGTGCTGCATTTAGCAACAGGTGCATTCCTGACCCCAACAAGGGGTGCTAGTTAGGAAAAACAAAAACAAAAAAATGTGTAAAAAAAAACAAAAAACAAATCAAAATAAGACTAACCTAACTAACTTAATACATTTAATTAAAATAAATTAAAAAATAATTAAAGACAATGTTACTTATATAAATTAATACGAGATTAATACATAATAATAATAACTAATATATTAATAAAAATAATATAATAACAAACAAAATAATTGTATTTTAATACAAAAATAACCAAATACTTTTTAAATGAATAAAATAATAATAAGTGACCTCATACATAAAACAATATTTTAATAAAAAAAATACATTTGATAAAATAAAATAGATTAATAAAAAAAAGAGTAAAAACACAGTAAAAAAAAAGTATGAATAAATAAATAAAAATACTAAATAAAATGAATAAAACTAAATAAATTATTAAATAATACACTGATTTTATATATATATATATATATATATATATATATATATATATATATATATATATATATATATATATATATATATATATATATATATATATATATATATATATATATATATATATATAATGGGGGGGTTGTAACTGATGGACTTGAATATTGGGGGGGTTACCTCCCCCCATCCCCCCCTTAAACTACGCCCCTGCCCACGAAACTCTACTGATGGCATTTTTTTACTTGTTGTGTTAAAGGTGCACTATGTAGTATTTTTGCAGTAAAATATCAAAAACCACTAGGCTGATGTTATATATTTTGTTCAGTTGAGTACCTACAATATCCCAGATGTTTCAAACTATTTGTAAGACTTTCAAAGACTTTCACTATATTTTCCTATTTAAAACTTGACTCTTCTGTAGTTACATCGTGTACTCAGACCAACGGAAAATTAAAAAAAAAAACATTTTTTTAGACCGATATAGGTAGGTATTTTTTTCTGCTCCCTGAGTTCCCTGATTATTACACAAGAATGAGAGAATAGTCTATAATCGGTCTAAAAATCATAACTTTTTATTTTCCGTTGGTCTTAGTACACGATGTAACTACAGAATAGTAATGTTTTAAATTGGAAAAATATTATCTTTGAAAAAATTAAGTCTTTGGTCATTTTTGAGAGCGATGCTAATGGTCTAATCCGATTCAATGATGTAAGCTAAACTGCTAAAAGTGCTACCGCCAGATATAGAGATCGGCTGAATGGATTCAAAAACGGTAAAACTCAACTGTTTAACTCTAAGGGGTTAAAAAAAAGGGCTATTTTCAAAAAAAAGTGGAGTGTTCCTTTAAGAGGCACAAAGACACCCTTTAAGTTTATGCCCATATAACTGTCGTTTTAGCTGAGTGGGGGCTCTGGGCATTAACTGTAATAGCTCCATGTTGCAAGCACCAATCCGGTTCATTTTTTTTTCTTTCTATAGACTGTACTCACAAAGGTATAACGATCAAGATAAACTTAAAAATTCCCTGGAGTTGTCCTTTAATTTACACATACTAGAATATTTAAACGCAAACTCTGGTTGTACTTGGTCCCAAATATCCTCAGGACTTTTTCTTAAGGCACGCTAGCAAGAAACTGTAGGCTATAAGATGTGTGGAAATAGCCTATTAAATATTTAACGTGTGTGGGGGATGTTGGTTGCTTTATATGTACACATTTGTTTTGATTGCAGCAGGGCTTTGGAAGTATTGCCTGCATCCTTCTAGGATAGAAATTCCATCATCTTGTAAGCTGTGTGACACTGCTGGAGAGCTTTTTGACCTTGACGCAACCTTGTGATCTGGAGTCAGACCATGAGTCAGACACGCTACCCTGCCCAGTTCTGTTGCTTCTAGTTCTAAATAGAAAGTCCCGTATGGTTTAGCAGCAAGATTTAATCCCTAATGTTGAAAACTCGTGCTGGACAGTTATGCAGCACATATGTCTGCTTTATATCTTTGAAGGACAAAACCACATTCCCTGACCGGGAATCGAACCCGGGCCGCGGCGGTGAGAGCGCCGAATCCTAACCACTAGACCACCAGGGAAAGCGCTATACCGATTACCGCTCCACAGGACCGAAATTATGCTCACGTGGTCGGTAACTGCCCTCCAAATGATAAAGTCTGCATGAAATATTACAATAATAATCCGCTACTCCGACTGATATAATAATGACCGATCTCACCGCGGTCTAAAATCCCAGCAGACGATAAAGCCACCGGACATACTTTGAAGTTTAGTCTTCTCACGTTAGGCGTTATAAAATCGTTAAACTGGATGGGTGTGTCTACTGAACACTGGTAAAGGAACTAACACAAAATATATTTATTTGTGCACAGCAAATAATAAGCATGAACATGAAACGGTTCAAGTTAAAATACATTGTTTTATGTGTTTGTATTTTTTTTTTATTGTTGTGGGTATACCATATTTTATTATTAACATGTAAAATCATTATGAATTTGTTTGATTAGGATTTTAGAATATAATTCCCAGCACACGCAAAAAATAAACAAAATAAAACAATATTAGCTAACTATTGTAAATAGCACACGCTGTTAAAAAAATTATAACAACAATACTTCACAAAAAAACAATATAAAATAAAACAATATTTAAAAAATATTTAAAAAATATTTTAACATTTTTTAAATGTATTTAAAATGTTCATTTTAACAAGCTGTTTATACTGACATTGAATAAAACTGTATAATATACGCTTTTTTAAACATGTTTTGTTACCTTTGTGTTTTAAAACGACTATAGGCTACTATCCTTAATTGGGCTTTGTTATTTTGAATTTTAGGCTTATTTTAAGCATAGTTTGTGTAATCACTACATTGCTCCTAACCAGCAGCTGCTGAGCGTTGATAACGTTTTTTTGTTGTTGTTGTTGTTGCTTTTTTTGCAATGCATTTGTGAAATTTTTCCGTTGTGCTCTCATTCTGGAACAAAATGCAGGCTGCAGGGCAAAAATAAATAAAAATAATCAACACTAAATTAAAGGAACTGTATGTAACAAATGTATTTCAATTAATCATAAAATGGCCCTGATATGTCAGTAGACATTAAGAAATCATGTTTATTTCAAATACTTCTGTCACTGACTGCAGTAGTCGGGCCAGGATATTGTCATTTAAAAGTTGTTGTTGAAGCTCTCAGCTGATGTTGACGTTGACATGTTGTGTTTTGGCCTTAAGCTCCACCCTTCACCTATCGACCAATCATGAAGTCAGTAGTGTTTCTGCATCCGGGTTGCCAGATCTGCTCTAGTTACCACAGCTGCAGCTACAAACGTTCCTGCTGGATCCTGCAGCCTATCTGGCAACCTCGAGCCAGAGGGAAGGGGGAGAGGGAGACGCCGCTCCACAGTCATTTGAAAGTGATTGCAGTACCAGTTTTGCATACACTTGTACCTTTGAAGCTACAAGCAGCGACGAAAGGTCCCTCACACCGGTTTTAGGCATAGACAGTAAAAGAAATGGACAGAGCTATCCCATTGACTTCAACGGTGGAAAAATGAGGCCAATTAGAGGCACTCACTTCCTAAAGGCTGAGCGAACTGCGCAGGCTCAGACTGAGCTTGACGACGTATGTGACGTGAGCCTCCTGTCTGACAGCTGTAGGTCTTCTAGTAGTTGTGGAAAGTGAAATCTGAATACCGTTGTTTAAATATTTTCTTCCGTGGCTTTTGGCTCACTATTGGCTTCTCCATTCTTCTCCCTTGACTTTATCGGACTTTATGTCTTCACATCCCCCCGACTGTCTCATAGACAGTAAAAGATTGCCCTGAGCGTCTCCTCGTGTCTATACGGTAATTTCTCAACTGTGTGACAGAGTCGCGTTGGTTATGACGCAATTGTTAGCCTATTTTTACAAAAACAGCTTCTACAGGGCGATAGTGTAAGATACAAGGTAATGGAGCCTTTTATGCATTGTTGTGTTTCTTTATAAATAAACAATGGACAAACTGAGTCTTTAAACGCCTAAGGGTGTTTTCACACCTGAAAGTCCGCACCAAGGTCCGAACCAAAGTTTGTGTTTGGACATTTGGTTCTTTTTGGTTTGCTTTCACATTGCAGTTATGTCAGCGCACCAAAGAACTTTACATGACGCACTGGCGTCCTGTCGTCATCATCTATGTGGGCTGCATCTTAACATTGATTGGTTTGTTAGCGGACGTGCGTCTGACGTCAGTGTGTTGTCAATTCAGCGGCTAACTTTGACAAGAATGAATGAACAGACGCATATCGTTGGCAATACTGTTAATATTATGGCACTACTATCTGCAGCACCAACTATACTCGAGGCAAATCCATCTAATGAACGTCCTCGTTGTGCAAGGAAAGGAGGAGCTCCTAGAAGATAGGCTTTTTAGCCAAACAATTTGTTTTATTTTATAGTAATGTTTAAATACTATAGCCTAATGTTATTTTTAAATTTCATCTAGGCTATATTGATTATGAAACGTGCACAGATGTGCAATATATGTCAAAGACATCGAGTCAGAAATAATTTTGACCACTTCATTAAGATTTGTTTTGTAGAAAGCTTTGTATTTTGTATCTTAATATTAATAAATGTTTCATCATTTGCCTGAATTTAATAAATAAGCTTAAATAAATAATATAGCAGACATCCCGTGACGGAGTGATCATTTGCGTTGCACATGAACTGGAGCGGTCTCATAAATAAACGAAACTCAGCATACTTGTCTCACAGACATTAGAACATTATATATATATATATATATATATATATATATATATATATATATATATATATATATATATATATATATATATATATATATATATATATATATATATATATTCACAAGCAGAGCACGCCGTTCACGCGAACTGACATGACTACACAAGCGGTAGCCTACTGTTTAAAATGCTGCGCGCTCCATCACTGCATGTGCTGTGAGTTTAATCTGTGTTTTTTCACTAATCCTACACCAGAACTTCCTGTAAATGGTCTGAAAGTCCGAACTATACAGAAAATGCTTTCACACAAGAAACGAACCGAACCTTTGTTCAGTTTGGTCCGGACCGAGACTACCTCTTGACGTCGGACCAAATTTCGTCTGTTTGGTCCGGACCATGGTCCGAGGGAGGTTTCACACCTGTAATTTTGGTTCGTACCAAACTGAAAAGTCCGAAAATCCGGACCAAACAAGGTAGGTGTGAAAGCACCCTAAGATGTAAAGTTATTCACTGTCAAAGTGACTCAAAAATGAATGGGAGTCAATGGGATGCTAACAGCAGGTGATGGCTTGGTTAGCAATGGCCGCCCCTATGGGTGGTACGCTTTCTGAGTGCTAGATTACCCCCTTGGTTTTAGGCAACCAGCTTTAGGAGTACAAAGTACGGTGGGCAATATGCATTATTTAAGTATATAAAAATAGGAGGACTACATCATTCATTTGTATTTGCCACACTTCCTGCTAGCTGGTGGTGCTATGACTAACTCAATTTCGGCATATTTAAATTTTGTTGGTGGCGCTATCGAACCATTTTGCCACACCTAATTGTGAAACCCACATCAGATATACATTTTTGCCAGTTCCGACCATAGACTGTAAAAAAATATGGATGTAGTGTCCGTGACATCACCCATAGGATTCCCATAAGCCGTTCTGAACAAGCCTGCCGCACTCCTCTCAGAAACTGAAGCCTCGCCCCCAGGTGGCCGGTCCCAGTATACCCACCCCTCCATATTTTCTGGGTTTTTGAGGAAAACTAAACGATCAAATTACACCTCAAATATTGTTTCCCCAAAGTTAGTTTATGTCATTGTAGGCAGTTATCATCACAATGATTTCATTTCAAGCTTAGTTTTAGTTAGATATTTGATGCTATAAAAACGGGGGGAGTGACGTCATGATTTACAGCTGAGTTCGGCTTTTCTGAGTGAAGTTGTCACTGAGGCACTAACAGCCTTTTTTTTGGCTGTTTTTTTTTTTTTTTTTTTTTTGTGAACTGTTTATTTCATACCAACATAATTAATTGTTCTGCATCTGTGAGAGTGTGGGTGGCCTTTTAATATCGCGGCTGTACTTCCTGCTCTGCGTCCAGCTCTCTACTGCGCAACTCTGGTCCCGAAATCACTACAGCGCAGACTCCGGTCCCAAGATGTCAGCGCCGTGCAGGGCGTCTGGAAGCTTCAACTCTGGTCAGCAGAAAAAGATGAAGTCACGCCGTCCAATTTTTATTTTTTTACGATCTATGGTTCTGAAGCATAGAGACGAGCTGGCCTATGCCATCTTGGCAGCGCATCATCGCACGTCAGGCCCAGATAATAGAAAATGGTCGAAGAGGCAGGATGTGGGCGGAGCTGAGGTGATGCTATGACTAGCAGACAGCAGACAAATGGTTATCCACCTGTCAATCAAAGTGGCCACGCCTCTAATTATGCAGAAGGCTTTCTATAATGTAAACGAATGAGTTATAAAAAAATGAACCCCCTCACAGTTGTCATGAAGGGCAAAATTAGTCATATAGACAAAAAACACAATTTGTACCAGGCTGTAAAAAAAAAAAAATCTGCTGTAAAGTTGGGCATTTTAACATGGGGCTCAATGAGATTCTGCTCCCTTCTGGAGCCAGTCCCTAGTGGCCAGTTTAGGAATTGCAGTTTAAGTCACTTCCAAAATGGATTCAGAAACTGGGGGAGGTTCTTGCTCGGTTCCACCGCATGTGCAGTTTCACAGGTTTTTGAGCGTGTTTAGGCCCCAAAAATGTGATTAATTTCAAAGAAAAATAGACAGAGCAACTTCAATAGGGTCCTCACACCATCTGTGCTTGGGCATTTAATTATTGCAGGTTTGCAAAACATCAGATTTTGCATTTCATTGTTTTTATTAATTTTGAGGAATACTGAATAGTTTTTTTGTGCATGAGATGAGTAGTAAATGCGTGCCTATAACAACAAACGCTGTTTCCTCAGGGCACAAAACCACTCACGATTTCTCTCAACATGGGGACAGGAGAGGCGCCAGTCAATAGATGGGAGAAGAAAGCAACTTGCATAACTGATTTTAAAAAGTAACGTTTTGTTGTAAATTTAAAAGTAAAGTGTTACTTGAAAAAAGATTTTGTAGCATTACTTGAACTCCAACACTGAAGTACCCCACAGGTAAACAGATACTTGTAGCATAAATGGTGTTGGTGTACGTATAACATTTGTACATTTCTGCTATATCTATAACCAGCTGAATGGAAATACTTCATGTGTGTATCTGTACTTCAACTGAAATACTGGTCACCCACTAATCTTTTTTTGTAGATTTTTAGCTGTAGGTTTTGTTTGCAATTTAGTTGCATTTTATATTGCCTTACAGTTTGCATTTGACCCTTGACAATTCTTTATCCAGCACAAACAGCAGCTTGGTCAGTAACAGGACAGACTGAGTCAAACAATTACTTTATTTATGTTCAGGTAAAAACATGAACCTGATGCAGTAAATTATTGCAGATCTTAGAAACCAGCACATGAACAATGAGGACAGGAGAGCGAGCGCACATCAGCACCTCCTCCTGGCCACAGACTGCAGTGCACACCACGGTTTGTTCCAAGCCAGCAGTGCAAAAATAAACTACAGCAAGAGGAAAAAAAGAAACAATAGAAAAAAAAATGCAAAAAAAAAACAAAAAAAAACAGACAATCCCACCTCAAACCGGGTGTGAAAACTGCATATAAACTTTATTTCATTTAACGAACTTTTTTTTCTTTTTTTTTCTTGAAATGCAATCTGGCCATGAAACCATAAAATAAGACCAGCCAATTCTTTTAAATGAATTTCTTGTGCTCAGCTACATTATGGGATTAAAGCCCGGCTTCATCAGCCAAGCTACTTCAGCAGGCCCGTCATTAAGACCTCAAGTCCCCAGAAGTCCAGCAGAGGCACACTACTATAACCATATAGGAGTCTATTTATCCAACTCAATGGATACATCTTTTCAACATGGAGCTGACACTCTATGTGAAATGTCGGCCAGAAAACAATTTCAAATTGGGTTAAAAAAACAACAAAAAAAACCAAAACAATAATAATAATTATAATAATAATAATAATATTATAATAAAGATACTACACTTCCAACACTACCCGCATTCAACCAACTGGAACTCTCTTACACGTTCAAAAACTCTTTCAAATAAAAAGGAGGGAAAAAGTAACACACAAGAGGAAAAAGAGAAATAAATGAAGTGGAATCAAAACGCAACAAGACTCCGGGGGTATAATACAGAACAGAGGGGAAACTGGGCAGGAGAGCACACAGCTATTCTATCAAATGTGTCGAATAAGCAAAATCTGCAAATGTTTGTCTGTACAAATGATCTTTGGAGCTATAGGAACCCTCGCCGGCTTGATGGATGCCCCCTCCCCAACAGGAACACACAGTGAAGATGTCATTCACCAGTAGAGAAAAAAAACATCCCTTTTTTTTCTTGATACATCAGACAGCAACGCAAGATTTAAAATGTCACCCAGGTTTTTCTCCTCTTTTTTTTCTCGCCTTGAACATCACTCAACTACTGATATATTTTAATAATCTGCTTTGAAGTGTTTACTTTTTTTAAACATTTCTTTAAAAAAAATGTTTTATTTTCTTTTTTTAAATCTGACGAGTCGCATAACACCCTTTCCTCCCGTCTAGGAGTCAAAAGGAAGTCTCTTATGTTCTATTGTTTAGTTTCTGCAAGCTGCTTTTCTTTAAACAAGTAGGCTGTACATATTTTGCCTCAATGTGGGTGTTTAAAAAAAAAAGAAAAGAAAAAAGGGGAAATGAAAGAGGAAGAGCAACTCTAAAGGAAGAAGTCACGATTTGTGTGGTTCTGCAGTGAGTTGATTGAAGGCCATTTTGAGTGTGAGGGTGCAGGAGGTGAGATCAAGACAGATGGAAAGACTGCTGGCCCTCGCGCGCAGCGATCAACAGTTTCTCGCGCATGATCTCGATGCTGGAGTAATCCGGCAGTTTCAGGTAGTTCACACACGTCATCACCGACGGGAGGAAGTCGTCTGGGTTCTCCGTCGACTCGAACGTCTTCCGAACGATGGTGAGGGGAGGGTTCAAACTCCGGAATCCTGAAAGGATACAAAGATGGAGGCCGCGTTATCTGAGAACATCTCTCTGAAAGCTGACACACCAAAAATCACACCAAACCCCAATGACTGAAACTGTTGCACACCTCCGACAGGAAGTCTGGGGCTCCCTGTGACGAACTGCAGGAAAAGTCTCTGCTGCTCCGCATCAAAACTGCTCAGCACCTCGAACAGGAACCGCACTGCACGGCTACAGACAAAAACGAGGACATTTCTGTCATTCGTACACAGGAATGCGAATTATAGTTTGTCTGATTATAATGCACGTTTGTGATTTCACATCTACTGGATAGTAAAGGCTGAAATACACTAAACCCCCAGTTTCACAGACAAGACTTAAGCTAGTCTTCGACTAAATATGCATGTTTGTGCTGTTTTAACTGAAAGCAACTTGCGCTGAAATCATAAAATATGTCAGTGCCATTGTCTCAAGATCACATCAGTAATGTAATTTTCTAAGGCACATTTATAAAAGCTACTTAAACATCCAAATTTAGGCTTAATCTAAGCCCTGTCTGTGGAACCAGTCCTATATGACTTATACAATCTAAATAGCTTTTGTAAATGAATGACACTATACAGGCTCAAGTCATTCCAAACGCAAGAAACACGCACAGAAAATTATGCCTGGTTGCTAGATAAATGACAAATGAATAAAAATAACAAACATGTCTGATATCCCCCAGACTGTAAATCTGGGCAGAAATATTCCAGTCTTTAGTACAGGCGTGACTATATACCTGTCATGTGTGTAGCCGTGGTCCGGTCTGCAGCACTCCATTAGTGTCTTTACATCCCAGGACTCTGACTTACTGCCACATAACAACTGATCCAGCTATAAAAGGAGAGCACATGCAAAATTAAAGAAACGTACATTTCCACTGCAAAACCACCAATTGAGGGGATAACGAAATGCATTTTTTACTATTTCCTAATATGGTCAATTTAGAAATAAAAGGCAATTTCTAACTGATTCCCTCAGATTTTAACTCTTTAAATGATGAGCCTCTTAAGACTTAACTGTAAATGCCCACTGCTATGATTGGAACATAATGTAAGAAATTTATTGTGCAGTTTAGACAGCGTTGATTATAAGTTTTGGTGAGCTTGCGCTCACAAAGTGAGTGACACTGGCGATTATAAACGGAGCATTCTCTGATCGCTTTCTGTATATAATTTAATCAATTTAAACAACGGATGATTTCTGTTACTAACAGGAACAGTGTGAGATTGTGTGTAACCATTTAGTCATAAGCAAGTTTGGTGGCAAAGAATGTCTGACTGCTCTAGGGGTGACCCCGAATAGTCGAAGATTCGATGCATCAATATGTAGAGCCTAATTCGACCACCGATCTCACAGTCGAATCTTTGCGGGTGTTATGAAACGGGGATCAGACCATTTTGACAATATGGGGGTGCTCAATGTCTAATTTCACACAGAACTACTGGTTTTGTATGGTTATATTAAGTTATATACAGCCTTTAATTATAATAATGCTGTAAAAAGAAACGTGAAACAAAAGAAGCGTGCTCCCTGTGACTTGATTCTGACTTTATTTCGTTTTTATTTATTTTTTATTATTTGAAATG
Source organism: Pseudorasbora parva (assembly GCF_024679245.1). Lineage (NCBI taxonomy): Eukaryota > Metazoa > Chordata > Actinopteri > Cypriniformes > Gobionidae > Pseudorasbora > Pseudorasbora parva. The sequence goes on from NC_090187.1 coordinate 9,922,353, forward strand.
TATATTCTTTTCTAATTTAATTCTGTAAATTAATGCTTTTTATTGATTTTCGTTGTGTCAATGTTGTGCTGCACTAAAAGCATGCTGGCACATTTTTAAGGTTTAATTTTCCAAAATGGGAAATGCAAATCCTGTCTGCAGTCAATGTGTTCTTTTCTTCTCTAGGCAGGTTTTTTTTAATGGTTTATTTATCAAAACATACTTTTATATATTTGTGTGGCGTTCTGTATTTCAATCACGGCTTTAAAATGTTATGAGAAAATGTTTTACGAAAGTTTATCCAGTTGGCAGGCAGTTTTGGTCGCTTTATTAAAAGTTATTTGCTGTGTGCAGTGTGTAAAAAAATAAATATAGTTTTACCCTGCTGACTACCTAGTGTCATGCCCCTCCCAACCCATTCACACACACACAGATGATTCGATTATCAGTCGACCATAGAGAGATTCGTCAATTCTGATTCCAATGTGTAAATCCTTAGTCGGGGACACCCCTAGACGGCACAAGAGTCCTTCATAGCAAAACCATCACAGATTAGGCATTTGAATTATCACGCTTGCTTTCATACCGCTGCATTATTGTTCGGCCAATATCTACGTTTTGGTTTCATCTGTTTTTGGATTAAGAGGACATTTTGATGTTTTATACAGTACTGGTACGCCAAAAGATCTCTCAATTCATGACCCCCTTTAAAATAGGTATGTGCGGCATATTTAGGAGGATCTATTGATAGAAATGCAAAATAATATAAATAACTATGTTTTCAGTGGTGTATCAAGACCTTACATAATGAACCATTATCATCTTATTACCTTAGAATGGACAGTTCTATCTCCATACAACGCGGGTGCCCTTACAGTGAAGTCACCATTTTGCACCGCCATGTTCCTACAGTAGCACTAAACCGACAAACTGCTCTACAGAGTGCTAGCTACTCTCTGCCGTCTCAGACGTTGACATCTTTGTTCTGTGTCAGCCATCATAGCTTCTCTATGTGCTTCGAAAGGGAGGAGTGAGCGGTTGCATTTCGCAACCGCACCACTAGATGCCGTAAGAATGTACACAGTGCACCTTTAAACTAAATGGATAAAATAAGTGAGAGCACTCACCTCTTCAGGATAGAAGTACTGCAGGTGTTGCAGAGGGAAAACAGACTCAAATCCTTCCCTAAATGACTCAAACTGCCGGGTGACACCCTCATTGAGTGTCCAGTAGACCACCAACTACAGAGAGAAGGAGCAAGACACAATGAAGTTAGAATGGTTTATTCAGACTACGCAAATGACGTGAAGTGTCATGTTAATTGGTCCCGTACTCTGAGGTATTCCTCCAGGTTGTGAATGGTGACTGGCACGTCTTTACCCCCTTTTTTCAACTCGATGTTTGGGAATCCAGGCAGAGTGAAGTCCAGCCCCAGATCTTCCACCGAGCAGCCGTTCATATTGAGACTCTCCAAGGCCTGCTGCAGGGTCTCACGCGTCTGACAAATACAGACAGTTACAATAAACAAAAGAACATTCTTGATCATTTGTATTTGTAATCACTGAAGTGTCCGTCATGTCTTTAAACTGAAGTGTCCGTCATGTCTGTTGTGTGTTTATGTAGCGGGGTCGGCGCTCACATGTGATCTGTCCAGCTCTATTCTCTTCTTCTGGCGGATGATGTCCTCCAAGTGCTGGATGGATTTGGCGACACCAGGATCAATGTTAACCAGGTCATGAGAGCTGATGGAGGACTCGTGCCTCAGCATCCATTTATAGAATGGCAAACCTAGAGGCAGGTCCAACTGGAGAGAAAAAAAAAAAATTAATTCACAAAATTGAACAATTTAATATTTATTTGTTGTGCAATTGGTGGGGTAAACCCAACAAAATTAAAATACAATTCATACAGATAGTTGCCACATTCACACTTTAAGTGTTATTATAATTAACCAAAACTATAAAAAGTAACAATTTTTGTTACTTTAAAATAAATGTAAACTGAAATAAAGCATTTTATTCTTTAATTTTGTTTTGTTTAACTTGATGTATTAAAAATACAGGAAAACTGAAATAAAAATGACAAAATTACTTAAATGTCAGCTAAAAAACAAAAACAAAACAGAACATATACTAAAATAAAACTGCTATTCTGGCCCTAGTGTGTATTCAAACCAAAAAATGTGTTCAGAGAATCAAGATTTTCACAATTAGATTAGAGCAAACATACCAATCTGAAGTCCATGATCGCTTTAGCCATGAGTTTCCCAAGAAACCGAAACTTCATCTTGATCTTGGCGATGTGAGCTGGTTTGGTAGTTCGTCCAAACGGTACAGCAAACAAACCCCTTGAACTGAACATATACTTGGTGCCCTCCTGACTCCCTGCTCCAAGACAGACAGTGTGTGGGAGGGAGAGAGCGAGACAGGGAGGCAGAGAAAAAAAAAAAACTTAGAACAGCAGTAAAAATGCTATTTGCATTAAACTGGAAACTGCTCAAATTTATTTTGACACATATATGACAGCTACCTTTAGGGTTGGAGAGAGTGACTTCCTCTCCTCTCCAAAGACCCAAATCAGCCCTCTGCAACTCCTGAGACACCAGAGCATAGAACTCTTGCGTAGGGCCGAGACCTGTTCCCACCTGAGACAGAGAGAAGACCGACATAACAACACTGACAGAAAAGTGGAATCCAAGCAGAAACACACACACTTGATTTTAAACCGTCCTTTAGGCTGTGTGCCCATCAAAGAGTTTTTTTCACGGGGCTGACATACTTTTCCAATAGATTTTAATGGGAGTGCCACATTTTTAGAATGGAATGAAACGAGGTGCTGAGCATCTATTTCACACTGAAGCTCTGATAGCTCTGCGTTTTTAGCGGTCACCTAGAGTTAAAGAAAGTTCAACTTTGAGTAAAACGCAGCGCTCATCACTGTTGCTTTTTACCCAGCCGTCCAATCACAGTGGAGGAAGGGCAGGACAACAAAGTGCTTGTACAACGTCAACAGATGACAACAAGCATAATAATGGAACAAAATGATTTAAAACAAGAGCCAGAGCAAATACTTAACATTGTATCAACATTTTTATATATAATCAATACAGAAAAAAAACATCTGTGAAATGAAATACTAGTAACACTTCCACGGATATTCTTTATCAAAGCAAGCAAAGCGTCAACTGGAAAAAAGTTACGCGGCCAAAACGCTTAAAGCTGAAAACAGGTTTCAGCTGGCTAAAAGTGCTGTGGTGGACACACGGCCTTAGGATGGACTGTAAGCACTGTTATTTTACAAGCACACACAATGGGTTTGTGTCTTATTATTTTAATGAAATTTAAAACTATATATATAAATGTGATTTGTTTCTTGTGGTTCAGACTAAACTAAACTAATCACACTAGAAATAAACTGATCACAATAAAACTAGTCAGATAAACATGTATATTGTATTTGGGACATGTGATTTGATAGATGTTTTAGGATAGAAACATGCACAACTGCTGCTGGCTGCACAAGTTTGAAAAATACAAAATTTCACTGAAGAATTGCATTATAAATGCGTTGGAATGATTTTGATGACAATCAGGTACACACTGCATTCTGCAGTATTTGAAATATAGTCAGGTCAGTCAGGTATAGTCAGTTTTCTCTTTCATACTCTACTCCGGGGCGTAGCCACAAGGGGTCATGGGTGGGCCTAGGCCCCATCATTTACATGTCCGCCTAGGGCTGGGCGATATGGCCCAAAAAAAAAAAATCCCCGATTTTTTGCCAAAAAATTCGAATTACGATTTTAATCGATTTTTTTTCCCCCTCCTACTTAAAATCAACCTGCATGACAAAGAAATTGTTCAAAACAAGTTTTAACTTTATCTTGTTTAGGCAAAATATTTGCGGCTTGGTAGAGTGCCTACCTGGGGTGCCAAACTTTCAGCATGTGAATAACCCAGAACATTCTACAGTATAAATGGGCACCATATCTTTTGCAATATACAGTATACATATCAAAGGTTTATTAATTGATATGCAGATCAAATTAACTTTTATTAACAACAGTAATGTGCAAAAAAGTATAGGAAAAATTGAAATGTTATGCTATTTAATAATATGCTTATGATATTATTAAATATAGATTACCATTGTTCTTCAATATTCTCGCACTGAACTGACCGACAGCTTCAGTTATTATAAAATGAGCTCTTTACTTGCTTTCTGTGTAATTTAGTTTTTCATGAGACTTGGTGACTTCGTACTTTTCTTCGTATATTAAGGAGTGTAAATGGCTAATAAATCAATACGTGCTCTTCTGCTGGTTATAGTGGTGGGCACTGCATATCTTTTTTTAATTAAAAATGCTTGTTTGCCACAAAATGGATTAAACATTAAAATAAAATAATATTTCTTTCACAAGACCCCTTTACACTTTTAGTTTTACAAACCATCACATTAAAAATACCATATTTTGGATATTTAGAGCTTTGAAGTGCTGGAAATAAGTGATGTAAGTGTACAAAACCATTTGAAAGTGCTTGAATTTCAATCTCAAAAGGTTGTACGAATCCTGAGATAAATAATGACAACAACATTAAATCCATGTGGTTTTACTACAGTAAATCATGGTGAATGTTGGTGATTTGTGACTGAAACCCCTGACCTTCGCTCATGTTGTCTCCACGTCAGCTCTGTTTGATCTGATATCTGTGGTTTATAACAGAATTCTGCGCCGAACGCTTCCACTAGATCACAGTAGCGCTGTTATTAATTCTGTGGTGAATTTAAACGCTCTCTCACTGGATCTCCAGCGCTGTGTATCGTGTCTGTCACGAGATCTGCCCGTGTATGAGCTCGCGCTGCGTTCATTGTCCGCGCAGCTCAAATGAGCGCAGTTCCGTTCAGACTTCAAACACACTTTGCAGCGGGGTATTGTTAATAGTTCTGTGAAATACTGAACCAATGACACTTGTTAGACGCTATCCTTGATGTTTGTGTATCTCTGTGGCAAACGTGCGGGGGAGGGCTGAGCCATTACGGGAGCCCAGAGGGAGTGTCGGCGGATTTTAAAGAAAAAAAACGATTTTCATTCACAAAAATCGACATGAAACTACAAACTCGAATTAATTTATAAAATCGATTTATCGCCCAGCCCTATGTCCGCCCCTCCTCAGATTTCCGATTGCTTAAAATAAAATAAAAAAACGTATTGAGGCACAGCGGCATGAACTTGTCAAGCACACATCCCTTTCTTCGCAGACATCGTTGGAAGTTTATAGTTTGGTTGGATATAATAGAAAGAAAGTAAAATAAGCAGCATATTACTAACGTTAACTAATGTTTAAGAGAGAGAGAGCCCGCACTTCTGTTGCATGCTCTTGGTTGCTCACTCAGAGTCAGGACACATGCCTCATTTTAATTAAAAGTTTTCATATAAAATATTGTAATAATCAAATAGTAAAAATATTGTAAGTGCAAGTAAAAACATGAACTGTTACACGACTTATGTATAACAAGTGGTTTCCTATATTATTACAATAAGTTTTCTGTGTGCAAACATCCGAAGCACGTGGCTAATTTTTGCCACATCCACCTTGTAAACCAAGCTTCAGAGAGCACGCGGACAGCCTATTGAATTGAGTTCTCTCACTAACGTCACACAAAATGATGACAAAATGCACGTATAGATAAGAACCCTTGTGAAATATGCTCGATTATGTATAAGTAAATTTAATTGAAAGAAAACATGTTTGTACCAGGTTGGATAGGAGCAGAACACTGCTGTATTTCTCCTCAATGTTAATCTAACAACAAAAGACTCACTGCTCTTGACTGGTTGAGCTCTGCTGGAGCAGCTCTAAATATTCACAGTGCTATTAAATTAAAGATAAAATATAATAGAGCAATAATAAGAACAGAGAAAGTAACAGTAGCTCAAATGCATTTTAAAAGGTATGAAAATAACTGAAGGAAATATCTATTTGAGTTAATGCATTTGATTCCTATTCTTTTGGTTCCTCTGCCAAATATTAGTAATAAATAAATAAAAAATAATGAAAATACAGGTATTGTACTAAAAATAAAAGGTGTTGGTGTCAAAAGTTCTGAAAAAAGTGGTACTGGAAACATTTTTAGACGAAACACTTAAAAAATAAAATTCTCATGACATCGTAGTCAAACTAGTCAGCATGTTTATAGTGAGCTACCATAATAACACATCCACAGAATTTGAAAGCCCTTTTGGTGCTAATGTTTGTAACTGTAACACAGTAATGTAAGAACACACAGAATGTATGTGTACGAACAATATGTTGGAAATGGACTGGCCAAGAATTAGTGTCTGTGTATTTTTTAGAAAGTATGTTTCCGGCCTAATCGTCAGTCATGCATACCTCGTTCTCGTATTGAATTTCCAGCATGGCTCTGGAACTCCCGAGATCTTGCATTACTGACTCCGCTTGCTTCAGGAGCTCATCGCGGTTTATCGTTCTCTACATGCACACACACACACACACACACAAAAAAAGATAATGTTAGACTCTAGTTTTTGAAAACATACCACTGCTATGGCAGATATGGAACAATTACAGCATGACAGGAATTTAAAAAGACCTTCTTCCTGTCAAGGCGTGGAGCGACACGGCTGTCTTGTGAGTCAGACTGGTTAATTTCAGGGTTGGTGTCGAGCAGGCGTTGCATGGCGCGATCACGGTCAAACGCGGTCACGTAGAAGAGCATCTGCCGTGTGTCAAACGGGAAGAAGAACGGACTAGAAGAGAGAAGATTAGAGGTGTAAAAGATACAGAACAGGAGACGCTGGGGGAAAAGGTTATGTCCACATGAGTGGAAATGGTAAGAGCAGGACTTTGCTGTACCAGGTTTTGCCGAGCTCAGTGAGCCAGGTGGGGATGTTTCCTGTCATGATGACCAGTGGATCCTGCAACTGTCTGTTGGCCTTTGCTGTCAGTTTACTGTTAATAAACTCACCAGTGGGAATGATCTCTTTACATGCAGCATTCTGGGACAGAGAGAAAAGGATAAATAGCTAAAACTGTAAATTTATATTTTTAAAATATAATTTTATTAACATTTTATAAGATATCGTAATGCATTTTTGTCCTGTAACTTAATTAAATACAATGCAAATTAATAATAATAATAATAATAATAATAATAACAACAACTGCTATAAACAATTAATTACATTTAATATCTAAAATAGACAAATATATACATACAAAAATAATATATAAAATGTCAATGCAAATAAAAAAAGATAGCGAAAACAAGGGTTTTTTTTTTGCTTCTGGGATAATGTATGAGAATTACACTGCTAGATTATGTATCATTACTGCAACTCTGTGCTTTAGTACTTATGGAAGTGTTTAAACATGGAGGTACTCACGTCGTACAGGTAGAACCAGTATCTACTGATGGAGTGCAAGACCCTCAGCAGCAGAATCACCTCCATGGAAGGGTCATCAAAACTGATGCCCTCCGGAGGGCCACAAATGAGGTATGACTCTAATGGGTTTGTCACACTAGGACACACACCCTCTGTAAGCAGACACACACAAAAAACACCGTAGTGAGATTCCAGTGCAGTTCCTTATAGAATTTTGTAGGTTATTGGTAAACTTTCCCTACCATGCCACAGTTCGTCTTGTTTTTTGGCATTTCGAGGAGAGGTTTTAGTGGGAGCCGTTTGTGCACGACCCCTCTTCCCTCCGACAGCATCTTTACAGCCCTCTTCATCCTCTCTGACTGGCTTATACCTTTAATATCCACACACATATATGCTTATTAACATACACTTTGAATACAAAAATAGGGCAGAGGTTAGAGACATTCTGTTTTCATAAAAATTGCCAAATAAATTAGTCACTGTGTAGTTTGTGAGAGAATGCCGTGCAAATTGTGTACCATATAGTGTGTGTTTTGGTCCAGATGCCAGCACGTCCCAGAGGGTTCGCTTCATCATCTGTGCTTTCTCGCTCTTCCTCAGCCTGTAAGCTAAACTGCCTGACGGCCTGATAAACGGTCATATTGTATGGCAGCAGGTGCTCTCCTATGTAGAACTGTAGCCTGTGACGTACACTCCCAGAATTCAAGAACTGGGCAGCCTTTGGAAAACGGTTAGAAATGCACAGTATTAATTTGGAGAAAAACAGCACTAGTTAACACTTTCAGTAGTGTACATTATGGCCATGTTCAAAATCAAACTTTATGAATACTATACAGTATATCCTTGCACAATGTTACTTTTATCCCCGATTTAAAAATAGTAAATTAAATTGTATGATCATGTCATTCAATTTTGTGTAAAAATATTTAGTATAATGTGTAGCGGTGACCCCGAATAGTCGAAGATCCGATACATCGATATGCGGAGCCGGATTCGACCACCGATCTCATAGTCGAATCTTCACGGGTGTTATGAAACGAGGCTCATACCATGTTGGCAATATGGGGGTGTGCTTGATATTTTAAAGACATGGCGCTGAGGTTTGCATGGTTTAGGACAACACAACTAACTTTTGTGTGTGTAATCTCATTGAGGTTTGCTCAATGAGATTACACACACAGGCAGTAGCATTTGTCGCCTGTCAGCGGCGACTCAGGAAGTTTTTTTTTAAATCCTGCTGCGCCACTTCAAGGTTTTATATTACATTTTATTAGGGCTGTCAAAGTTAACGCAATTTATTAACGCGCGTTAACGCAGCGTGCATTTTCTGTTTAGTCCATGGCATAGCCAGTAGTTGGAAAAAGTGAGAGCAGTCATAGACGCAAAGGATGCAACAGCAAACATTAATAGAGAAAGAAAAGGGTTGACATTAACATTACTATTCTAAACCAAAAGTGCATTGCCTACAAGCTACCACATTTTCTGTTGAACTTTTATTAGACTCCAGGTCTATGAGAAATAAAAGTGTGTTTTTTCACTAAGCACATTCTCTGCAGTCTGAGCGCGATGCCCTGAAGCTCACTCTCGCTCATTCTGAGGTAAATCATTAACACATCACCACTTACAGTAAACGTGTTTTATTGAACTTAATACATTACAATCGGCTAAAACCAATGCACAGGTTACTTTTCTGAACAAGCACGCTCCTGAGTCGGTGTTACTCACACTGTTAGTGAATCACGGCACAGTTCAGGCACGCACACACACACACACAAAATACCGGCAGTTCAACAGGGAACGCAGATCTCTTAAATGGGCCTCACTATATTCCTACTTGTGGAATATGGATCTTCTCCAGGTATGGTGTGGTTCTGGTGCGCTCAGGTCCGCATGACAGTTTTCACATTGCCAATTTTTCATACGAACTGTGCTCTGCTCTGAATTAAACTGCCATTGTAAAAACTCCCTTTATATTCTTAAAATGAGAGAAATCACTGCTTATTCTTAATTTTTACGTTTAGGCTTAAGAGACATGAACAATTTTTTTTGATAAAACATCTATGACCTTTGATACGTCTAGTCTTCATGCTTCAACCAAAAGTATGGTTTCACTAATAATAAATGTACATTTGCATAAAGCATGCATATTTGTCCATACCCATGTTGATTAGAGTATTAAAAACTCAATTTAAACTTAATTTAGAATAAATTTACAATTGCTAAAAATGTGCGATTCAATTGCGATTAATCACGATTAAATATTTTAATCGATTGACAGCCCTATATTTTATATTTCCCTCAAATCGTCAATGTACATAGATTTCACACTGTGCTACAAGATACACCGTCACCCATCGTGCAGCTCTTCTATCAGAAGTCGATTCAAAATTGAGCTTGCTTGTATATAATGTGCGCGTCCGGTTTGAGATACCTGAGATGCGGCGCTGAGCTTTGCGTCTGGTGTGTGACCCCCTTAAGGCATAATCAGCTTAAGAACGTGCATGTAAACGCACTCAGTGTTATTTATCAAAATGTTCTTTAATATATTTGTGTGACGTTCTGTATTTCGATCGCAGCTTTAAAATGTTATGAGAACATTTTACGAATGTTTATCTACCACATTACCTTTTATTTAAACCTAAATTAGAAACCGGCGTACTACACACAGTATACAGACTACATTGAAGAAGAAAAAAACGTCCATACCAAAGATTCATCAATCTCATCATCAGAACCATCATCATCACTGTCTTCATCCTCCTCCCTGATCCTTCCATACCCTGTGGAGACAGCAAAAATCAAACATCTCATCTGAGAACTCAGAAACCAGGGAACAGAGAATATAATTTTCACATTTTTCTGTTTATACCTCGAACCACGAGGTATCTCTCAATAGCCTGCACAAGGGCCAAGGGATCGATTTTGACCGGCCCGCCCTTCCACTGCTTGACATTGGTGCAGTCTGGGTGTCTTTGCAGCTGGCACTTAAGCTGATGGGTGTTAAAGAACTTAAGAGCTTGTGAACCCCTGCAAACACAAAAAAAAACAATTATCAAGAGATAAAAATATGTAAAAGCATTTTAATATTGTATTCTTAAATCACTCATTTTAAAGCAACTGATTTCCCCCCACTAAAGCCAGACTCACTATTTGTTATAAATAAATAACTTTTGGTTTGCAAACAAAAAAAATAAGCAGCATTGTTTTGCTGGACTTATATGGCCATATGTAACTGTCTGTTTAAAAGGGGGAATATATATACAGAAAATTATAAGAGTGTAAAGATTAATAAGTTAGTAGAATGTGAAGGTCAGAGATAAATGGAAGAATTTACAGCAACAAGAACTTTAAAGAAGATAGTCCAGGGGCATTACCTGCTTCCGTTGCCATTTCCACTGGGAAAGTCATGCACTTTAACAGGAAACTGTTCCATCTGACTAAGGCAGTTGTTCATCTTGTGCACCAGTGCTAGCAGTGGGCCATTCTCTGTTGGGTCCAGACGCCCAGGAGGTTCCTGCCCTGGTATCTAAATCACATAAAACAAACAATGATAACTATTTAAAAGAAAAAAGAAAAATGCTTTAAAATAAAAATATCAGCCCATGTGTCAAATACCTTTAGCGCTAAGAGAAAAGGGTAACACCAGAGCATTTTTAAAAAACATAGAAGCCTTACTGTCTCTTTCTATATATCATTCACACTGGAACAGAGAATGTATAAAAGCATGCAATATTCTGTTCTAATCATTTTGGCCACCACTATATTTGGAGGAAAGAAAGCGAAATGAGCAATGTGAAAGACAGGAAGCTGTATTTGTCTTTTCTAGGGCAAACATCACAGCAGTTGTCGTAGCCAAAGCCTTGTCGGCAACATTCTGACAAAGTGCAACATTGGTTCTGGCAAACAGAGATGGAGTCCCGGTTTGTGTTTTTTTTTGTGTGTATACCCCTCTCTTCTCCCCTATCACTTCCTGTCTCCTATCCATTTATCAATTAAAAGCAAAAAACCAAACCAAAACAAAAAACAATTGAAAGTCTGACTAACCGGGCAGCCGAAGAACACATGCAGGAACCTCTTGATTCTCTCGTCTCTACTGACAGTGTCCCGTTCGCTATTTGATGTAAGATACAACAACATCTGCTTCACAAGCCCACTGTGCTGGATCTCGAAGGAGGACACATCCGATTCTGATACAATACTGCTTATCTCCTCTAGACACTCTACACCGCTGTCAACCTGAAATGCACATGAAAACAGTTTGAGAGAACAAAAACTTTCCACTGGATGACAAAAATAAACAAACATGTAATTCTTTCTAAACTGTACACATTAAAAAGTGATCAACAGCATCATAAAGCATTATCCCATGCAAATGGTTTCAGTGGTAATACATTAACTTCAGCAGCATGACAGAACTGGCATATTAACTGCTCTATAAATGCTAACTTCGTGTCCGGGGTTACCTGCGAGTTCAGCTGTTCTGTGGCAGAGCAGAGTCTTTGCAGGACATTTAGTGCAGGGTTGCTTCCATCCACGCTTTCAGAATTAAAGTAACGCTCCACAAACTTACTGGCTTGCTCCTTTATCCAAGACTTTATCTTATCCCTGAAAGACAAAAAAAAACATTTAACTACAAATGCCAAAAGAACTGGTCGAAAATAGACTATGTAACCAAGAGACTTGGGAACAAGTGTGACCGACTAACTAAATGACTTTTATCTGTACTTTAATGCATTACAGTAATTTAATAGTCAACTGCAGTACTTCAGTGAATATTTTATGTTTCATACAGCTGTTAGATAAAGAATTGTTTACATCATGTATTGGGCAATTTTTGACTTGAACAAAAATTGCTTATAATTTCTTTTGACTTGAACAATTACCTGTAAACTCTTTTTTTTTTTTTTTTTAAGTACACTGTACATTGTTTGGAGTAATTAATTTAAAGTGCCCCTATTATCGGTCCCTCCAGATTTTCATGACTCCATGATCACTGAATAAAATGTTTTAAAAGTCACATTTTTGTTTTGAATCCTGCGTAATTTGTCATTTAACTACAAAATGATTGCAAAAATTAACAAGTGAATGAAATTAATGGTTATCTAATTTAGTTATCCCTAATATAATTAAAGTTGGAATACATTATTTTCACAAGGATACAGATGTTGCACACGATGTAAGAGAGTGAAACAGCGCAAGCGAACTTCTCACCTGTCATCTTACATAAATTCCAAGGACTGGGCGAAGCGATTAAGAAACATGGATACATGACAGAAAAAGTATGATATGCTTGTTAGTACTAAACAGAATTATTAAAAGTGCAGTATACCACGTAAGAGAACTCAATTCTGGCTGGCTGTGCCTGTCAGCGCGTGAGTACCAAACTATTTTCTCTTTCTAGGCTTATTGCACTTGAGCGGTCAAATACACACAATTGTTAAAATATTGGTGGTTATGTTTTAAACAGGTACTTCAGCGGTGGAAAGATGAATCTGTATTTAAACTGGGTCATTAATGTAGTAGAAATGTGAAATTATTTTTGAATTTGGTGCCTTCTAGACTGAGAAAAGACAGAAAATGTATTTTTGTCTCATGGGGTGAAAGACTATAATTCCCAGAATGCTTTGCTGCCCTGTGAGGCCACTCCCAAAGTCACCGCTACTGGATTACTGTGTCTGAGTTAGAGAACAGACACTACAATTAAATACTGAACGTGTCTGTTCAATATAACGATCGAGTTGCCGCTTGAGTCTCACAGCACTAACTCAGATTAGGAGTAAGATAACATTTAACGTCATAAATGAGCTGTTGAGCTCTCGTGATTAGGGATGTTAACCGATGACCGTTTGACCGATGGTTGACCATATCAACGTTAACCGATCAAAGTTGTCGGTTAAAAAAAGTGATCTCTAAATTAGGCTACTATAGACAGTGGACTAAACGCTACTACAGTTAGCCGTCTCATTCCAAAATCTTTTTGTGTGAAGTGAACAAATCCCTCACACTCAATTTTTCATAACTTGCCTGTTTTTACTTAATAAACCAATAAAAACATTTGGCACGAAGTCACAGCGTTTGGGTTTGCGCGCTCACAAGGTTTGCAAAAAGTAAACAGACTAAAACACTCGAGGTTAGAGCCAGGGCAGACGATACAAAGGGCAGTGCATTCCGCATAAGATGGGCATACATTTGGAAATATATTACATCTACATTTCAGTGGAACACAGCAAGTGTCTGTGTGAACTTGAATGATTAGCAACACATCAAAACTCACTGATCCCAGTTCAGACATTAATGAACACTGTTACTCACTGTTTGTGGTGGTACTGTTGAATCCGTATAGTAAAGCCTGTGCTGCTGACATCCACTAATAAACTGACTCCTTTCTCTACTAATTCTCTGGGTGGGCAAAGCAGGGGAAGGGGCGGTAACCTTTTCTGGTATGACGTCATAACAGGAGAATTCAAGATCAGCTCGTCTGAGCTCTCATTTTCTCAAAGGCAGAGAAAGACAGCCAGATCTCGTTTTATACTGATCAAAATTTCTAGCGACTTAGGGACAACATTCAGGCTAGGGGAACTCATATTAATGTTGAAAAACCTCATAAAACAAATATTTCATGCCATGGGACCTTTAAAATTTAATTCGGTTTGGGCATTTTTATTCCGATTGAGGTGTTTATATGGAGCTATAGACTGTATAAAAATGTGCTATACATGGCACTTTAAAAACCAGATAGCTTATTTATAGTTCGATTATGGATATTTCACGTCATGTTCGAATGCATTTTTGAATATCAAATAAAAAGTGACAGCCCTAATTCAGGTGGAAAAGAGGTACATGTGAGTGGTTTAACCTCAATTTTATGAAGCAATGCGAATGCTTTGCTTGCCTTCTAGAGGGGACATGCCGTTAAAGGTGCACTATGCAACTTTCTGTCCACTCGAGTTCGCCTATTCAAAACAAAGGCATAGTTTGATGATGCCAAGTTTCAGCGCAGCATCTGGGGACATGTGGTCTTCACCACACAGCCGGTGGAAAATAGGACTTAGGCAGAATGTTCATGAATGCGGTTATCAACGTTACTGTAGTATGAAGCAGAGCATGACCGAGTGTTGTGGAGCTGAGCATGACTGCTGGAGCGATTGTTACACAAACAACCGCCTTGTGAGAAATGGGACTTTTATTATGACGGGACGGAACACAGTCGCCGGGCCCCCGCACTATTTCCGCTTTTCCAGTCATTGGTTGGTTAGAATGCAAGACCACTTTAAAATGAAAATTCTGTCATCCTTTACTCACCCTCAAGTTGTTTCAAACCTGTATTCATTTCTTTCTTCAGCTGAACACAAGGGACAATATTTTGAAGAATGTCAGTAACCAATCAGTTAACTGGAGCCATTGACTTCCATAGTAGGGGAAAAAAGTAGGGGAAAAAATACTATGGAAGTCAATGGTTCTAGTTAACTGACAGGTTTGAAACAGCTTGAGGGTTAGTAAAGGATAACAGAATTTTCATTTTAAAGTGAACTATCCCTTTAAGAATGTGTATTGAGAAGCAGCCATAATAGAGGCACTTTAAAGAAATGTCATAACCCCATTTAAAACACAAAAGATTAAAATAGTGTAAATATTAGAAAAAATGAGCTGCAAACATCTGTTATCAATCTACTTATTTACATACAATCCTGAGCAATAGAATTAAAAAGTATCATAACCACAACACAAATAAAACCTGTAGCTTTACCTGTTGTTTGAAACAGAGTCCTTAGGCGGCACTCGTGCCAGTCCACTGACCCCTGCAGTGCGTGAGGGCTCTGAGTTGGCACTGTTTGTCTGAGTCCCCAGCTTTCCCCAGGTCTTGGGATTCAAACTGGCCAGGAAAGAGGACTTGGGGGATTGTGTGGTTGTTGGACTCTTAGCTGTGGAGAAGATACTCAAAGTAGTAAGAGGTATTATAATGTAACACTCGAAACATAACGATGCCAAAAATGAGATAAATCCACAAGGCAGTTAAAACTGTATGAATGTCACTGCATTAAAGCTACACTATATAACTTTTGGTCCTCTAGCAGTTGAGCATAAAACTAAGTTATTTCAAGAGAAACATTGTTTTTGTAATTACGCGAGTTATGCTTCAGCTCTGCTATTCTGCTCAGATGAATCTGATGGCTTGAGGTTCACCGCCTTACCCATGGTTACCGATAATCACCCTATCAGTGTGAAAGTCACTATCAAAATCAAAACTTTCCAAATAAGGAAAGATGTATGTCCGAAAAATGTCTCAGCAGGTAAGTAGCTCATATGCGTTTTGACTTTGCTTTTTAAAATAATGTCACGCAAGTTGACATGTTGGTAAGGCTATTTATAGTCAAATAGATCCAGGCAGTAACTGGGTTAGAGATAACCAACATAAACAGTTTTATTGCAAATGTGATGTCATGCAAACTATGTTGATTCACGTTTTAGTAAACATGCTTTTGTATTCCTTTTAAATTCCAAACATTTTTCAGTTAAAGGGTCAAATGTTGTAGCTTCAGGCTACTTCCACTGCATAAAATAGTAGCTTGGATAGAGTATTAGCCTGACCTTCTTTCATTTATTTACAGATATGAAGTAACAAGCACAGATGAATGATGAATGTATGCAGTTTCCAGCAACTCCAAATTATAACTCATTATAGGCTTACCATAGTGATTTAGAATAAGGCACGAAAAAAAAAAAAAACCTGTTTGGAAGATGTCTTTTGTTGTTAACTCCACATATGTAAATTTTACTTTTTCCCAAAATGGTGACAAATAAACATGCTATATCAGCTTTCGGGAGCCAGATATGACATGCAGATATGCATAACAGATACAGTGCAGCTTTAAATAACTATAAATATATTAAAATATCAAATACATTCTGGGGCCAACATTTCAACACAAGTAGTGCTACATACCCTGATTATCCACTTTGTCATCGTCTCTGGGTGGGGAGTACTTGGGACGCCTAGGCCCTCTTTTAGGAAGGCGTTTTCTTTTCAGAACATCGCTCAACCTACTAGAGAACAGAGGAATCTTTTTTTTAAACTTTAATGGCAATACATTACCAGTTACCAGGCCTGCAAAATCTAGAGCAGTAAGGCCGTATGTCCAGCAAAGCGTTTTTAACCAGCTGAAAACACTAGGCGCTCTGCTGAAAATGCCTCGCTGTGAGCGCTTGAGAGCGTTTTGGCAGGCAGTGTTTTTCTAATTCAGTTGAGACTTTGCTTGTTATGATACAGAAAATCTGCGGAAGTGTTACTAAATTTACAGGTAGTTTGTTTCTGTATTGATTCTATATAAAATTGCAGATACAATGTAAAGTATTTGCTCTGGCTCTTATTTTAAATAATTTTGTTCCGTTATTATTGCTTGTTGTCATCTGTTGACGACACGCAGAATGTGGGAGCTGGTCTGTGTTGTATTTGTCCCGCCCCTCCTCCACTGTGATTGGACGGCTGGGTGAAAAAGTGACAGTGATGAGCGCTGCGTTTTACTTAAAGTTGAACTTTCTTCAACTCTCGGCGACCAGTAAAAATTGCTGAGCACTCAGCGCTTGAGCGTAAAATACTCACTGAGTGCCTGGTTGCGCTCCAGGTGTTCTATAAACGCAGCGCTTCCATTGAAAATAATTGAAAACGGCAGCCAGCTGTGTGAAAAAACGCTTTGGTGGACACACGGCCTAAGGGTGCATGTCAGAGTGGCTCTATACCCTTGTGGACTGAGGTCCAGGGAGTCATCCATGCTGTGCTGGAAACTGGGGGAGCCCAAGTCTGGTGTGACATTAGAGGCAGCTGTAGTGGATGCTGTGGTGATGGTGGTGGTGCAAAGACTAGCTGTGCCGCTGGTGCACGCTCTCGGAGGGCTGGTGAGGAACACCTCGGACTCAGCTAGGTTCTTAACCTGGTGCATCACACCTAAACAGAACAAGAGAAACAAAACACCAGTGTTGGGAGTAATGTATTACTATAAACAAATATTTTTTTCATAGTGATTACAACATTGGAGAAGACATTTTGTAATCCTGTCAAAGCTATTTTATACTGTAGAGTAACTTATAGAACTTTGGTGTAAAATGTATTTATAGAAAAAAAAACACAAAAAAGTACAGTACCTTCTCGCCTAAAATAAACACTGAATACATCTGGTAGCTTCTGCATGAGGATCTCGGCCATCTGCAGAGAGCCCACAACAATCTTCAGGTCCTGACTGGACAGCATGGAAGCTATGTGACTACAGACAGAAGACACACATTTGCACATATTAGTTCAGAATTAGTTAGCCCTCAAACCAAACAAGCACTCGTACAAGCTTAAATTTACATTATATACACATAAAAGTCTGGGCCTGGTTGCATGAAAGCCCTAAAGAGTTAAGAAAACCCTTAGGTATAATATTTTGGGTATCCTAAGTGAAACGTGTTGCTAGAAAAAGCACACAGAAAGTGGTGAATCTAGGACACCAGACGCATCATTCAGTGAATAATCACCAAACCACCAAACATGCATTTTGTTGATGTGTGAGTGCAATACAATAACGAGTTGGAAATATATAATGTAATTTAATTAAAAACTATGCAAGTGACATGGCAGGATTTTGAACATCATCTGGTCAGGTGTCGTAGCTGGACTTTTTAAAGCATAAAAACAATGTGCCCGAGGATATTCTCCATAACTCCGTAATTTCATAACTATCACTTCTCCATTGCCGTGTTCTTCCAGAGACTATCGCAAAATGCTTCGAATAAACACTTAGTTGGGGGGGCCAGCTAAGACGTTTGTTGCAACACTCTTAAAGAAATCCCCTGCCTCAGGGATATTATTTTGAGCTCCACATTATACTATAAGAGACTTTCCTTCAATAAACAATTCCATTAAAAAAAAATAGATTTTCGGATTATGATTTCATATTTCAGGCTTTACAGAGTTAAGGGGAAGTTAAATTTCCTGCATTATACAAAAGATCTTTATGTGAAGATCTATATAAGAATCTATATTAGATGTGAAGATCTGCCTGCAATTTGATTTCGTCCGGCAACTCTGTCTGGAAACCCGTGAATTAATTTCTACTGCTTGTTACACTTTTGCGGGAACCAATCCACCTGGCACGCTATTGGTGCGTTTAACACAATGACATATAGAGAAATGATGGGTAGTTCCCCATTAACCATGCCTCTTGTGGTCTGATTAGTTAAGGACTATCCAATTGCATACGGAGTTATTCGAATAATGCCAGTTGACCACACCTCTTGTGGTCTGATTGGTTAAGGACTATCCAGTTGCATACGGAGTTATTCGAATAATGCCAGTTGACCACACCTCTTGTGGTCTGATTGGTTAAGGACTATCCAATTGCATACGGAGTTATTCGAATAATGCTATTTGATCACGCCTCTTGAGCAGTAGAAAATAAAGAGCAGACTACCCAGACCAACGTTCAATTTTAAATTGGTAATAGCCAGACAAGATCTATATGTCATTACCACAAAATATAAGCAAAGCTAACTTTTTGTTTTAAAAAAAAAATCTTGATTCATATTGTGTGATGTAAAATCCCTTGGATCATGATATTTTGGTTCAATTCTCAAACTAGGCTCTTCAGTCACTTACTGACCTAGACACAGCATGGTTGCGCAGTACGTCTTTAAGCAGCTCTGCATCTGCAAAGTAAATGATACGGAGGATGGCTCTAAGGCACTTGTGTCTGACAGCAGGCCCGGCTGAGGAGCTGTACACCTCATAAAGAACCCCAAACAGAGTCTTTATGAAGCACTTGGCCAGCTCAGGGTCCTCTTTCATCAGCTGAGCGCGTGCATCCTCTCGCCGCACCTCCAAGTGCCCTCCTGTGAAGACAGACACGGTTTTACTCCCTTTTCTGTTTTACAATATTCACACTAAATATCTTATTTAATTTGGCTAGCCAACCAAAAACCAGTCCCAACTTTCCATGTCGTTTGTTGAGACACATGACTATGCTTTGTACATGAAGTGAATTTAAAACACAGCAGAGCAAAGCCAAGACAGGGGTCTACAAACACAGCGTTTTGAGTGGTGAGTGGGTTCTAACTTAAACACCTCTGATTGCATTCCGGAGATTAAAAAGCTTGATCTCGGTGAGAAATGTAACCAATGTCTATGATTTCTATGTCCATGATACATTTCTCACCGCTGCAAAACATTCCACGTCTCCAGAGCGCAAACTCAAATGCAATGTTTGTCAAATCTGTTTCCCAATAATATTATACTATTACAAGATCAGCTAGTAAATGCAGAATTACAAGTTCAGGGTCCTTACATTTGAATTTGACCTTGTGATGTTATCCCTGTTATAATTTTTTAATTAAAAAAAAAATTGTGACCAAACATTAATTGGCGGACCCCCTGAAGTAGCGCCGCAGATCTCCGGTGGAAGACCCATGATTTAAGAGGTTAGAGGATAACATTAGATGTTTGAATGCTTATGAGTTTACAACATGTTACAAAAGACGAACACGTTTCTCTGTTCTTACAAAATAAATAAGTTTTTTGTTATGCATAAGAGTATAGTAAAATATATACATTTAAACATGAGTAGTATAACATTCATGCGAGAGATATACAATGCAAATTACATTTAAAAAGTTTATTACATTTGTTTAGTTGATTTTTTTCTCTCTCCATTTCTCTCTCATTATATTACAATAAAATAAAACAAATTAAAGCATCAGACAAGACAAGTCCAGTCAACTTTATTTATTTAGCGCTTTTACAATGACAATTGTTACAAAGCAGCTTTACAGTTTTAAACAGGACAATTGATTAAGCTGTACAGTCGTTCTGGAGAAAACGGTGATCCTATCAGCTCATTTCAATTTAATGACATTTCATTTTAGGGTGAACTAACCCTTTAAGACCCAATACATTTATTTTATTTGGATATGTAGTTGAATAACTCGTATTGAAATTTTAGTGTCCTCAACTGAGCAAGCCAACCCAAAGGCGACAGTGGCAAGGAACTCCACCAGGGCATGATGGAGAAAAATAAACTTTGGGAGAAACCAGGCTCAGTCGGGGTGCCAGTTCTCCTCTGGTCTATTAACAAACAGTCTATGATTATTATTCTGGCAACCTTACAGGTTAGAAATCATATTAGATCTAAATATTTAAAAATTCTAGTTATCACGCAAGAGAAGAGTTTATTTAGGATGACGCGCCAATTACACAAGAATATGAATATTTGAAGGATCAGAGTAATCAGTGTTAGTAGTGATGAAGCGTAGACATTTTAATGTATTTTAATAACGACAAATGTTTCTCATGGTTGTATGATTTTTAATTTTCTAATAAAATTCATCACTATTTGACATTAAGTGGTAACATTTTAATTCATATTGATTTAATAAACTATCTGCAATTAAAGGTGCACTATGTAAAACATTTTCAGTAAAATATCTCAAAACTACCAGGCCAGTGTTATAGATTTTGTTCAGTTAAGTACTTACAATATCTTAAATGTTTCCAGCTATTTGTAAATCGTGAGAAAATTCATTTAAGTTATTGGTAACGTAAAAAAAAAAGTAAATCTACATTTGCAAAAAAAAACAAAAAAAAAACATTAGGTTGAAAACAATCCAGAATATTTCCTTAAGTGTGAGTGTTGTATGTGTACCTGTGTTGGGGTTGGCCAGAGGGTTAGGTTTCCTCTGAATGGCACGGGCAGTGCCAGTGTCTTCATTTATCTGCTGCATAGAGTTGAAGTCGATGGTGTAGACACGACCGAGTGTTGACAGACTTATCTCATCTTCTCCATTCTGGTGTGCAGTCTGAAAAAAAAAAAGGTTAGGAATAAAATCACAAGGATTCTAATTCATTAACTGGTCTTCTGTAACCCATACTAACTACATCTGCACTGAATGTAGTCAGCTGAACATACTTCAATGATACGACTGTCAATGCGATTGTACGGGTGCCACAGGCCTCTGTCATCTCTCCACTGCCAGATGGCACCCTCTGTAGTCTGGGCACTGCCTTTCTTCAGCATGGCATCAACCGCAAAGATGCCCTCTCTGGGCAGACATGGCATCAGCTCACTATAGCAGAGAGATAAAACAGAATGATCAAACGCACTCATTATGGTTTCCTCTGCTGAATCTGAGTTTACTCAGAAAATGTTAATCAGATATCACTGACCCAACCACACAGATTGAGGAGAGGTTTATGAAAACAGGACATACCAAATAAGTGAAGTGAGTTCATAAAGCTCCTGGGGGCTTCTGGGAACAAGGTCAATCTGTTCTTGACAGCTCCCATTAGATGCTCCACAGAGTAAGAATCGCAGGGTCTCTGCTATATCTATAAACAAACAAAACACAGAGTCACACAATGTACATTTACATGTTTTTGTAAAACAGGCCACATGCCATCCATCCAGTGTCGAACTTGATGAATATGTGCAAAAACTGGTCTGAAGTACCACATTCTTTCCTGTGTTGGTGTTCTTGTCTTTTTGGAAACAGGCAGCAGGGCGGGATATGTGTGTGTGAGTGACTTACTCTGTTTCATGAGCTGCACAGCCAGGCATGGGCAATTGGAGCACATGAGAGAGAACATGCGCACTACCATGATGAACATGCCGGAGCTGAGCACGGGTGGAGTAAGAACCAGCAGCTGCTGGATGTTCGTCAGCAGGTCCCGTGAGGCCACCTGCTGTAACAGGTTCTGTGACACAGTGACAAAGGGAATCGGTTAATCAGGTCATACTGAATGCACAAATGTTTCGCATTTTGAGTGTCAATTCAGACAAGTTCTTAGGTTTGCTGTGCTTGTGCGAATGTAATGATTTCTCACCTCCTCATGCTGAAAGTTGTCCACCAGCCTGGCAAAACAGAGACAAGTGCTTTCGACAGATTTTTTATCCTGTAAAACAAGTAATCATAAAAATATTGATTCATCTGAGTTAGACGGTGCCGATATCATTGTCTGCCAACGTGTCGTCAGCAAGGTGTGAATCACACCAGTAACACTATGGCAAACATAACGCTTGCGTCCTTGTGAGTGTTTATGTTTGTGTTACCGATCCAGACATGACGTCTGTTCATCTGCTGTAAATGTGAATGAGGTGTCTGCTGTGTCTTTCAACTCATCACCTGGTGTGTGAGTCTCTGAGTGAGCAGGGGCAGAGAGTCAGCGACAAAGTGAAACTCGTCTGGCGTGATGCTCTGGCAGCAGTTGGCGGCGATGGCTAACGCGTTCCTCTGAGCATTGATGCTGAAGAACTCCAAGTAAAGCAAACAGTCAGCTAAACCACCCTGAAATTAAAAAAAAAAAGCATAGCCTCATTGGTATGTCATTTCCTATAATAAACAACAGATTTAAAATTTAAATATTTTATAAAACCGACAATATGCACTGCTGTGCATACTTAAAATAGCTTACATAAAGCAGTGTTGGGCAAGCTACTTGGAAAATGTAGTGAGCTAAGCTAACAGTTACTCTACATTAAATTAAGCTTCACTACACTGAAGCTACCCCCCTGGGAAATGTAGCAAGCTAAGCTACAGCAACTTGAAAAAAGTAGTTTACTACATCTAAGCTACTTTTTGTTTATTTAATTTTATATTGAACCCACTTCGTTCCAATCAATGCTATTTCAGTGATCAATAAAAGTCAAGCATATAGACACACATTTTTTAAAGTTATTCAAAAGCTGTCCGAAATCAATTCGGCAACAAAAACATGTGATCCATAATATTAACAAAACCAGGGGCTTATTGCACAAAACTAGGATAAGGGATTGTTTTTGTGCAAAATTTAGTACACAGCTGTCATGTAAACATACCCTGAAGGCAAACTCATACCAAGAACGATAACGATAATGAAAGATAACTGTATATTAGCGGATAAATTGAGCCAGGATCACCAAAATATCCCGGCTTAAACCCTTATCCTAGTTTTGTGCAATAGGCCCCTGGTGTCGAGTGTGTGTATGTTCATCTGTATGTGTATGATATGCATACACAACTGTGTGTTTGTATTTATGCTCAATTTAGACTAGGGCACTTTTGCAGGACAAACTGTAAGTTAATTTACAACTCAATTCGTACAAAAAAAGTCCAGTCCAGAAAGTACAGTAGCAAAATAATTAAGACCTGCTCCAAACAGTACCAACATGGCAAAAAACAAAACATGTAGCCTGTGTGTGTGTGTGTGTGTGTGTGTGTGTGTGTGTGTGTGTGTGTGTGTGTGTGTTCATTCATTCATTCATTCATTCATTCATTCATATCCAGAGGTGGCCAGGCTGGACACCGATACTTTTAACTAGAGGTGTTTATTCAAGAGACACAATGGATTTTAAATCGTTGCCGTTTCTATTTTGTCACCGCGCGGACGATGCGTGTGCAACAGTGAATTAAGCGCTAGGGAAAAAAACGTCAACTAGATAGTGTGAATGTGCACGCGCCTATCCTGTCTTTACGCGCTCACTGCCAAATGAGTAGTTTGAAAGGCTCTCGCGTGCATCTGTGCGTGTCTTTGAAAGGCTCGCTCGCGCATATGTGCGCGTCTGCGCGAGGCAGAAAGGAACGTAGAAAGTGAAGTATATCCGCGTTCTTATCAGTTGTGTTTCCAATTTGAGCTTGATCCTCAGAAATGATTGGGAAAATTTAACGTTAGCTTGTGTGGACGCTCCCGCACTACTTGATCAACAGAAGAGCTTCGCTACTGAAAAGCTATTTCATTGAGAAAACAGCGACGCTACCACCACGCTAGTGAAAAATGTAGTTAAGCTAGTAGCGTCACTACTTGTAGCGACGCTACTGCCCAACACTGACATAAAGGCTAATTCATTAGATCAACTTGTACTTCAGTGCATAAGCTGGTTTCTGTGACAAAGCTGAGACACATGTCTGTGACAATGTGTGAGCCCTGCAGACAGATCACTTTCACCTTTACAAAATGTTGTGTTTGAACGTGTTTTAAGGCTTGACAGACTTATCGGAAACATTGGACATGTACCAATATATTATACTAATGCACTGATATATTGTGGCACACTAACACTCACACAGAGAGTAGCTTGCACATGTGAAAATCACATGCACAGATAAATATTCAGGAGTGAGATTTATCACTAAAGCAGCTTAGAAATTCAAGTTATAGCATAGACTTTTTTACTTTTGAAGTAACTACAACTCACAGAGCTGTTATGTCGGAAAAATAGCACTGTTAGCAGCGCTTAAGTTAGTTTCCTTCAATTATTTTAAAATTACACCAGATAAGAAATTAACTCTTTCATTAGAAAATAAAAAATATCCCACCTTTAATAATTATATTTAAGCATAAGCATATTTACAGTACAAACTTACATCCTAGAAACCAGTGAATGAGGGCAACAAAAAAAGCAAGAAACTGTATAAACGATAATTAATCGTAATCGAGGTAAAATGTTCAATAAATAACCTAAAATTTCGATTTTAGGTCATATCGTCCAGCCCTAGTCAAGATCCATGTTTGGTTTTATTACAGTTTATCACTAAAAAGGTTTATTCGCAGATTTAGTCGCCGCAAGCGGCATGTGACAAGACAGAACACACACTTTCATTTGAACCGAATCTCCTTTGGAACTCCAGCTTACATTTGTTGTAGTTTTCCAATCATAAGTGCTTCTTCCACAGTGTAGAGAGAGCGTGTGCAAATGTTTGCCAGATTGCAAATATTAAGTAAAAAATGGGAAGAAAATGCAGCCTTTTAAGAGAAAAACTCTGATTGGTGGATTTAAAATCTCAACATCTGGGAACCCCAAGCAAAAAAGCACAGAGACTAGTTAAAAACAGTCTGTAAATGTAACTTCTTTTTTTTCCAATAAAAACAGAGATACTTTGGTAAGGTTTTTATTTTTACTCATTTTTACTCTTCAAAAATATTTCATGTTGATATAGTCAGAATTGTTTAAATGATGTGATCTTTTTGGTTTAGTCATGGAGATTTTAACGAAATTAACACTAGGTTGAAACAGCATTATAGCAAAAAGAAATCACCAGTACTCACAGCCTGTAAGATAGCTTTGCTGTGCCTCCGTGACAACATCTCCAGGGCGGTCAAGGCTTGCTCTGCCACATCAATAAACTGTATTACCTGAAGCTGTAGACACAAGGGAAAAATTAATTTGAGACAACAAACACAAAAGATGCCACTTCTAAATATAACACTTACATGATTGTCTAACTTATTTACATGTTAAATGTCACTCCAATAAAGTCGGTAAACACCAAATAGGTGTTGCTCTGCAAATATAATTAAATATAATATGTAAATGTTCTCATAGTTGTGATGCCAAACATGTTTTTGAGGGGGCAAAACAATGTTCCATATTTCTAAATGTATACTTTATTTCAATTAAGTAAAGAAAAACATTTCCTTTATATAGCCCCTTTAATTATGTTATCCACCTGTGCAGCCAAGTTAAAAACACAGAGGTGCCATTTACCTTTTCCAGGAAGACTGGAATGGCGTCTACCACCACAGCCGAGGAGCGCGGCAGAGCCTCCATCATGTAGGTGAGGGCGCGAGATGCATGATTCATCTGTAGAAATGTCACACACAGTTAAGTTACTAGGTTATTCTCCAATTTTAAGTGTCAAAACTGAATGACTGACTACATGGATGAAATGATTGCCAGGTGATGGAGTCACTGCAGTTGGCCTTGATAGGCTTACACAATGTTCTGTGTCTGCGTAAACACATGCACCCACTCACAGAAGTTCCTAATACTCACAATATCAAAATTATGCTCCATCTGTAATAGTGTGATCTGAAAAGAGAAGACGAGAGGAGAACAGGACATGTGGGTAAGAAAGGCAAGAGTGGACGCTTGACTCCTGACATAGACAGACGGTTATTTATCTTTCTCAGATTATAAATAACAGAAAGCACAAATTGAAGGCCTTTTAAGACCTTTTCTAAGACCTACACAAATAAAATGAATACAATATGTGAAGGGTAGGGTAATGTCTATGGTAACATCCTAAAGTAAATAACAGTAAAACATCCATTTATTACAGTTTAAATCATATAGGTTTTGACTAAAAGGGGATCTTGATTACACCAAAATATAAAGAAAGCCATTCACACAGAGTGTTGCATATTTTGTGCATTTTCTAGACAGAAAACTTTGCTGCACTCGCTTCTCATACAAGAGGCGCTGCATGTTTAGAAAAACATGTAAAGAGGTTCAACGTTTAGAAAATAGATTTGATCCTGGTATCGTACTGAAGTCAAAACTGTGGTATCGAGCCAACCTAGTGTGGACCAGGCTTTAAGCCGAAGCCCAGGTGAATTTCCCAATGCAGGTATAGCATACTCACCAGGGCAGGTACGACGCTCTTGACAGGGAATCCTCCCAGCGTCTCCTCATTACCCATCACTAGCAGCTGGCACATCTCTATAGCAGCCTGGAGTTGCTGGGATTCATCACCTGTAGCCTGCAGCCCCTGCAGCAGCTGCTGTGCCTTTGAGCCTGCAAGCACAGAGGGAGACAGAGGACGGACACCATAAACAGATGAATACTTAAATCCAACATGAATGTCACAAACATCAGTCAAGGTCACTCACTGGCTCCACTCCCAATGGTCCTATGAAACAGCTGAGACATACGGGGGCCAAAGGGGCCAAACAAGTGAGGAGGAAGGCCTCTGGCCTCCAGCAGCGCTGTAGAGAGAGTAGAGTAAAATTATCAAACAGGAAACCTCACACACAAGTAGATGTCTGTGTTTTATTATGCTTTGATCAGTGTCAAGATATTTACAAACTATTTTTAGAAGGAACATTTTGGAAAAAATCTAATGTTTTAAATACTCCAATCACATTCAATAGTCTAATTCACATAATGTTGAGAAGCTTGCAAAACATAACACTAATATGAAAGAACACAGAGTAACAATTTGACTCATCACTGAACAATTATGCCTAAAACAGTATTTTTAGAAAATGAATAGGTAGAGCACACATGCCTTGCAGCCTTCCCATTTCAGAGTCATCTGATTCACTCTCTCCAGAGGTGGTCATGCCAACAGCTCCAGCTACTGAGCTAGACGCTTCACAGCAGAGAGAGAATGAGTATAAGAGACTGAGATGTAGAATAAAGCACACGGTTTCATGCCTGTTTTAAGGTGCTGTCAGTGTGTTCTGAACATACACAGCACAGTATCACATAAAATATGTAATAAAATTTTAGGGGACTGCTGCTCTTACCTGACGCCCCTTGGGGCGTTTCCTCTGTGCGCGCGGCCGATGAATTGGCCCCATCCTGGTTGTTGTCAGAGTCGGCCATTTTCTCCTGTCGGCGAGCTTCGGCTGTCCCGCGCTTGCCCAGGCCTGAGCCTCGCCGACTAGAATAACAACAACAATTTTGCATATTAATACAAACTACTGGCACACTAAAACGATGCCAACCAATCAAAAAAGGTTGAAATACACTACATGAAAAACATTGACATTTTGAGGTGTCAGGTGTGTGTTCAGAGCAGGGTCATCCTTAGGACAGTACAACCGATGTGCTTGCGGCAGGCCCCATGCCAAACAGACCGATGAATATATTTATCACGACGCACATACTGTAGTAAACACGGACGTTCAAATGATTGCGTGACGCGCGAAAACGCACAACCATATCCCCCTCCGCCAGAAAGAAATTGCAACGGACCGGCAGGGTGTCCCACTTCCACAGACTCACACTGGACACCGACCCATGCTTGGGGTGGCACAGGTTCAGAATATTTCATATCATCTTAGAACATGCCTTTTTAAATTAAAAATCAAGGACCAGAACTATCGATTTTATAGCTTTTGTTTGACATTGTCTGTGGGATCCCAAGCATTCATAAAAAAAGTTATTCTGCAAGACAATCTACAACGTCGCACCCTAATACTCATGAGGATGAACTGGAAGTTCCAGTAATGTAAGTAACTGAACAGGAACACCCATTTGCAGTTTCCACAAAATACTGCTGAGGGGATAGTGGGGGCTGATTAATGGTCTAGTACCGTAAAATGTTATGGTATTGGTACCGACTACTGGAATTTTGGTACCGTGACATCGCTAATGCACAATATTGTTATCATGGGCACTTCAAAACTTTTTAATGTGCTGATTTGTAAAACTAAAAGTTTTAAGGTGTAGGCCATTTTTATTTTAAAAAGATATTAGCACAAGGGGTGTAACGATATATCGCGATATAAAAATATGATATGTATCGTTGATGGAAACAAAATGATTTGCGATATAGAGTTGTTTTATCCAAGGCTCAACTTGCTGTAGTAGGCCTATTTATAATGTATAATTCACCAAAACACAATTAACAAATGTAGGCTACCACAAATGTAAACTCTGTCATTATGTACTCACCATCATGTCGTTTTTTTATTTATTTAACTTCCAAACACAAATGAAGATATTTTTTATGAAACCTGAGGGATTTATGTCCCTTCATTTTTAAAGTCCATTCCTCTAAAACTTAAAAGATGCAAAGAATGTCATAAAGGCATGTAAAAATAACTAATCAAGTGTCTAATCAAAATCTTCTTTAGTCTTCAAGTCTTCTTAAGAGACACAATGGCTTTATGTGATGAATATATTTATCACGACGCACATACTGTAGTAAACACGGACGTTCAAATGATTGCGTGACGTGCGAAAACAACATGAGAGAGAGGAAATGCAGAATTAAAATTCTTGGATGAACTACTAAACGTTTACAGTTGGATAGTGGTCCTTCTGACGAGCTCTCTTGTGATTAGAGCTGTGACGGATTGCATTGATCATCTGAAGTGCGCGCTGCCGGAACGGCGCTCCTCAAAGTCTAAGTGCAAAAACCATTTAAAGCGACACTTCTTAGTGAAAGCGCAAACATCATTTAAATTACCAGATCATAGGGGTGTGCCAAAAAAAAAAAAATTCGATTCACAGAAGAATCCTGATTCTCATTTGCAATGATTCAGAATCGATCTGAAATGTCCAAGAATCGATTTAATAAATTAATAAAATCAGCTGGCTGTTCCGTTTCCATTTTGTAACTAGCCAAATTGTAACGCGACGTAGAGTCCTGCAACGGCATAAAAGTGGCAAATTGTGACATTTATAAAAATCATGGGTGGGGATGTGGGCGGATAATTAATTCTGTGCGGGCGGGTAGTAGCGCGGAGGAAAAATATGTGCAATATTTCTGTGGCGAGATGGGCGAGCGAGCGAGACCGGGGCGTGATTGTGAATGAGCGTCACCGGCGAGCCACACGGAGTCCTCTGAGGGAGCTCGGAGGCATATAAGGACGAGAGATCACCAGACCTGGATTTGACATCGAGTTGTGTTTACGTTTTATTATGTGTGTGCATGTGGCAGTTGTCCGTGGCTGCCCACGTTACTTTCGTTTTGTTTGGTTAAAGTCTTTTAAATGTTCGCTGGTTCCCGCCTCCTTCTTCCCCCTCGAACATACTGTATTACAATGTCTATGTCCAAATTACCAAAACACATACACGCAACAACGATATGCCATTTGAACCATTACGTCACCAACACTGCGACAGTGCAACTTTTGTTGATGGCTCTCGTAGCCCAGTTGGAGCGAGCGTTGTAGGAGTAGCAATTGATGAAGTAAAAAGTAAAGTTGGTGAGTGGAGTATATGAAATTGTTGACAACGAGTCTTTAAAGGCAGAGCCTCTTTCATTAGCCCATTCATGACGCTGTTGATGTTGAGAGGTGCAAGATAAAAAAAATAAAGCATTTTAATTTGAATGATTTTAGCGTGTGATTTATCGCGGACACGGGTCGGGTTTAATTTTGATATTTTCAAAATCGAATCTTTTTGAATCGAAAATCGATTATGAATCGTGGCCTCAATAATTGGAATCGGATTGAATTGTGAGATGGTAAAAGATTCCCACCCCTACCAGATCACATTTAGTTTTAGTAGTATGATTATTCAAAGCATTTCAGATGGTTCATTCTTACATACTGCATTAATAGCAGGAGAGGCAGGGCATCGCAGGCATGGGGAGAGATGCTGCCTGCATTGAATAAGGCTCCATTATTTAACATTAGTTAATTCATTACTCAACATAAACTGACAATAGGGCTGCACGATTATGACAATCATAATTGTCGATTATTCCCTTGAAATTGTAATTGTGATTATTAAATATGATTATCACAATTTATATTGAATGATGTTTTGAATAGCTTTATAGTAGGGGTGTAACGGTACACTTGTCGTGATTCTATTAATGCACTATACATATAAGAATAAACCATCTAAAATGCTTTTAATAATCATACTACTAAAACCAAATGTGATCTGGTGATTTAAATGGTGTTTGCGCTTTCACTATAAGAGGTGTCACTGCCACTTTAAATTATGTTTGCTCTTTGACTTTGAGGTCATTCCAGCAGCGCTCGCTTTAGATGATCAATGCAATCCGTCGCAGTTCTAATCGCAAGAAAATGATCCAAATGACTATTCCTAAATTGTAAATAAAAAACTAAAAAAATTAATTCCGCAAGTACTCACTCGTTGTTTTCTCGTGTCTCGCAATCATTAAAATGTCTGTGTTTACTACATGCGAGTCACGTTAAATCTGGTCATCAGATAAAAGCAACCCATTCTGTCTAACAGGGAAGGCCACCAGTAAATATAACATTTTTTATAATGAGTTAATTTAAAGATTGTTTTAAGTTCACTTAAATTAAAAGTTTTTTTAAAGCCTAAAAAAAGTTGAAATTTGGTAGCTTTCATTTATACTGTAGAGACTGGCCTTCATTCATAAAAAGATGCCATTACAACACTTAAAATATGCTGTCTTTAAATTATTTCTACATTAATTTGGAGAGAAACTGAAATTATTACAATATCAAAATATTAAAAACTCCAAAAATATTAAAGTTTGGTTTATTACTTTTCTAATCTAAAGAGAAATAGCATTTCTTATTTTTATGAATAGCATATCCATATTTTCAAATGGGGGATTTTTTTATTTATTTCTTATTAGCATGTTCTAGATCAGTAGACTGTTCTGGATTGAAACGGCTGGTGGGGTTCAGTACCTGGTGCTGGCGCAAGAGCCCGTGGTCTTCTGACGTGTGCTCCTCCGACAGCTGGGGAGCTCTGCTGGGGGAGACTCACTACGCTTCTTAGTGGACTTCCTCAAACCTAGACAGAAACATACACCATTACACTCATAATAATCAGAACGAAGAAGAAAGAGACAGGCAGTTAAACGACGGCAAGCCATAAATTCAAACATCCCACCTCTCGTGCATATTGATAGCGGCTCCCTGAAACCCGCAAATGACTAACTTCCATCTGGTATTCTGATTTTGTTAAAACCCTCTCTCTTATTGTGACACTAGTCTAGATAACTTTCGGCACACAAATAATACTGAAAGAAGAAACCTGTTCTGTTATGCAGCAAACTGAGAGAAGATCATAGGAGAACATGGTTTAAAAATCACACAGAGAACAGTACTCTCGACTGCGCATGTGCTGAAGCTGTTTGGAATAAATGTAAAAAAAAAACAAAAAACATATTTGATTTCTTGATTTTAATCTATTCTTATTTTGATGATTCAATAATATCCATTCTAAAATCCCAAATCTTTGTCTGTGCTGTTTTGATTGATGAATGAACAGAACATTGTAGCATGCCACCCATCCAATAAATCACAATAAGCTTTGTGCTTTGGAAGGACCTCAATAAACCA
Source organism: Pseudorasbora parva (assembly GCF_024679245.1). Taxonomy (NCBI): domain Eukaryota; kingdom Metazoa; phylum Chordata; class Actinopteri; order Cypriniformes; family Gobionidae; genus Pseudorasbora; species Pseudorasbora parva. Next base: position 9,954,485 of record NC_090187.1, read on the forward strand.
GCTTGCTTGTAAACAATGTCACATGTTACATTTACCTGTGAAAAGCCAGTAAGTGATCATGAAAAATAAGAAGCTAGAAAAATTATTAGTAACAATTTCTTTTTGACTGAAGAAATAAATACATGAATTACATCTTGGATTAGATGGGGGTAAAATATCAGGAAATTTTCATTTTAAATTGAACTAATACTTTAATGTAAATCAAACAATAAGAGAAAAAGAGGAAATCACTCGCTGATCTTTAGTGGCTTTAATAAGGATTAATCTGTATTTATTTTATACGGAGAAGACTATACTGTGACTAGTTTTGTTCTGATTTTTTATTTATTTATTTATTTATTTCACAAGTCAGCTGTAAGCTTTTCCTAATAACCAAACGAAAGCTGTTATGGCTTAAGTTGTGTATCTAAATGAGAGGATATGGAATATGTTGCACAACAATAAATAAATTATGCCTTTTTCCTTTTAATACTTGTATTGCTTTTATTGTTAGGAATAGCTAAATAAATAATACCACATGACTAAACGGCCTAAAATAAAACCTGTGATCGGTATCACCAAATACAGCTCCCAACGATCTGGCCCAGCAATCCTTATCGGAGCACCCTTAAATATTACTATGGTATTTCACAAATATAATAGCAAAGATTGTGTAAATTCTTTTTTCTCCATGGTTTTAATTTTAGAATAACATATTCAATCATTAAAATGATTTTGTTTTTTTAAGAAACCAAAACAATTTAACATTTGAGGCTTAATGCTATAGAAAAGCAATAAATGTTTTTCAGGAAGTGTTTTCAGCTTGTTTATTTTGATAGAATGTGGCATGTCGCCGCTTCATCTTTCTTGGGATTTCATGGGAATAATCGACAATTATGATTTCTTGTCATAATCGTGCAGCCCTCATAAAATTGTAACCATTACCTAAAACCATTACCTAAAAAGCATTTTAAAAGAAAAAAATCTTTGATTTAGATATATCTTTTTAAAAATCTTTTAAAAGAAAAAAGATCGAGTTAGATATACATATATACAGCAATCAGAAGAAAACAGAAATTACGAGCTCAACCAATTTTTTTTTTTTTTAAATAACCGATACCAATTATTTGCACATTTGTGCTCATTTATTGGGACATGACTTGACGGAGTATGTGACTGAGTAGTACATGATAGTACTATGAAGCGACGAGAATAGTTTTTGGAAAATAAAACTAAACTTATATAGCAACGGGCCAATTTCAAAACAAAACTTTGAACCGTTATGAATCAACATATTTGTAGAGCCACTGTAGTGAGATGACATCTTTAGTGCCTTTATGGGTCTTGAGAGGGGAAATTACATGTGTCAATGAAGGCCTTTCTGAGCCATCAGATTTCAACAAAAAATATCTTCATTTGTGTTCTGAAGATGAACAAAGGTCTTACAGGTGTCAATCGACATGAGGGTGAGTAATTAATAACAGAATTTTAATTTTTGGGTGAACTAACCCTTTAAATGGTCTTGCATAAAATTCTCAAAATGCTCACAAGATGACTACAATATCTGAAAAAAAGCCTAAATATTGGGGAAAATAACAAACCGATTAATCGGTTGACAAAAAAATGTCAAGAGACAAATATGACAGAAGACAAAATATCTGAAAACAATACAAATAACAGGATCGAAAGGCACTTCTCATCAATTAGCTCTGACCTTTTAGCCTGGCTCCACCCTCCTATGTACTTCTGCTCAATTTTAATTTTCCTTTAGTACTACGTCTGGGACTGCGGTGTATTCTTAGGTGTTCTCCGAACAAATTTTTACCGGTCCAATCAGCGAACATAGGGAGTGGATGAGAACGATGACGTTAATGTTGAGCACTAGTTTGAGTTGAAGTTCAGTAATGGCGGCAGAGAAAGATGTGATAGAAACCATTCATTCCGTTGTGACAACGCTGCCGAATATCCAGAAGTTAAAGCCGGTGCAAGAACAATCTTTGCTGGGGTTTGTTGGTGGCAATTCAGGAGAAGTTTGATTTTCCAGCTCGCTCCGTTAGTGGTGAAGGAGGTGCTGAAGCTCTATTCGGATGGTAATTGTTTCTTGTGGGGTCAGAAGGTATTGCCATCATTTAAGTTTTTTTAAGACTGGTCAGTTATTTTATTGCCGTCCGTTTCCCACCACTAGGGCTGTCAAAATTGCTCAAAAAAGACATTCGAATATTCCCTCTAAAACAAACACGAATATTCTAACATCTGGTTGCGCATTTTGTCAATGACGTGCATTACGTCAATAACAGGACAAATTAATACAAAGAGAAATAACTACTTGTATAGGTAGCCTATTTAAGTTTAAACATATTTGACAACGTATTACTTACACAAAAACAAGTAAGTTAACTAATGGCCAACCGCAGAGTGCAGAGTGCAGACCGCAGAGTGCAGACCTCTCTCTCTCTCTCTCCCTCTCTGCGGATAACGGTTTCAATGAACAAACTTTGTTCTGATCAAGAGTTTTGTGCAAGCAATGCAAGGTCGCGAGACTTGAGACTCATGTCCTAAATATAGCAGGCTTCATTCAGTGATTGAAACAAATATTATTAATATTAATTGAAGTTTTACAGCATATTGAGCGCTCCGAGCGAGCTGTGCTGTGGTAAACAAGGAACTTTTCCTTGACATGAAACGGTAAATAATCACACCATTGAAAGCAGTGCATTTATCCTTTATTCATGCAATATCTCTTCAGTCATTACAGTAGCCTACACTTTAGTGTTTCTGTTGAATGTTAAATAAAATGAGTCATGGTATGCTAACTGTATCTTACATAGCTTGCATGTAACTATCTCGTGGCTCAACAATTTTACCTCCTACCGACCAAAATTCAAATTACTTCCAGACATGGCTTTTTAGATTATGGAGTTAAAATCTCTTTCTCTGCTGGGTCAAGTTGGGCTCTGCACTTTCTGCCATCTTCACTGCAAGACGCGTCCACTTTCAGCAGTGACAGTGACAGCCATGCGCGCGCTCACTCGCAAAGCAGACAGCCACGCCTCTTCCGTGGCGTTTTCCCCCCGCTTTTTAAATTATTTTTTTATCCGAATATTAATTTTCACCTTCGAAATTCGTTTTTGAAAAACTATTCGAATATATATTCGAATTTAGACTATTCGTTGACAGCCCTACCCACCACCCGCGTAAAAATCCCTGGCCGAGTTACCTACTGCTTTTGACAAACGCAAGGTCGTGTGGTGATGTAATGAGTTTTCAAGAATATATCACTTAAAAATGCACTATTTATAATAATTTTTGACCACTGCAGAGCACCATACGGTTGCTTTGCTGTTATTTGGATGCATTTATAGACTTTTATATTTCTTTAAAATGTTGGCATGCATTTACAAGAGCAATATATTTCATCACCGCTGAAACAAATGAAAATAAAAGCACGTAAACATTTGAATTGGTCCGTTATTTATAGCAGCATTTATTATCATACCAAGCATATGACATTTTATTTACAGCATAAAATCATGTTACGGACCACGAGGGGTGCATTCCCGATCACAAAACTCTCCCCTCCACCGTGGCGTGAATAAATCACAATCCGAATGCACAAGTTTTAGGTTTTATCCTATGGTTTTATCACTGAGGTGGCCTGCACAAGTGCGCATTTATTATGACGGATTCCCATGTGTGAAACAGCTGAAGGGATCATCACATACATCACGACCAAACGTTAGCGATTGGTTATGGCAGATCCAATAGTTGTAAACTTCAACAGAGTACCCACCTTCGCGGAAATAAATGCTTGTCAATGGAGTGGCCAGACTTTATGTACAAATTAAATGTACGACAGTCTAGTAAAAACAGGCTACTTACCTTTGGCCACAACAAGCACATTACTGCACTGCTTCTGACACTGCATAGAGCCCCATTCTAAGACTGTTTCCACAGAAACCAGTACATTTTGCACATCTCATTAGCACCGTGTGTAAATCGAGTCACACCATACTATCTACACTTAACGATAACATGACCTTCTCATCAGCCCCAGTCATATGCTCTCTTTCTGATTAAGCCCAAAACATATGCTCAAATCCAAAGCACAGTGTGTAAGTCACTAACTCTGTTAGCTGGATTTGATTGTTGATGATTTGCCATGATCTTGAATTGTTTGATTCGACGCTCATCCTGGACTTGCTGTCATAGCAACAGGTCCATAAACTTAAACCTGCTCTGGAGCAGCTTATTTCATGTAAACAGGATTTGATTGCATCTTTTTAAGCAGAGGTTACATAAAATCTGTTCCAGCCACTGCTACTTTATTACTATAGTTCCTTACTGAACCAGGGGCAATAATAATTTTAAATAATAACAAACAAGGGTAATATAATAAACCAATTATAACTTTCCCATTAGAGGATGATATTTGTCCCTTTAAATTAATGTCCAGGGGCCATTATAAGACCAATATTTTCTTATCTTATTAAATAGATGCATCATCTGTCAGTTTCTTCAATTAAAAAAAGAAAAGCTGTTTTTAAAATGTTAATTCAAACAATAAATTCAGTAAGAACAATTAGACAATCAGACTGTAACCAATCTAATGAGATCATCATCATCAAAAGATCCATCTTTGCACTGCCGAAGTGGCACAGAAGCTCTGTCTGAAGTTGGATTTAGGGTGTACTCACACTAGTCAGTTTGAACCGTGCCCGAGTGCGTTTGACCACCAAAGCGCGGTTCGTTTGACTAGTGTGAGTGCTCCGAACCGTGCCCGTGCGCGGCTCGATTAGCCAGCCGTGGCCCGCTTCGAAGAGGTGGGCCAGAGCACGGTTCAGTTGGACTCGGGCGCGGTTCGCATGCAGTGTGAGCGCTAACCGTGCTGGAGTCCGTAATCAAAGCTGCAAAGTCCTTGCTGCACTTCAGCTAGTACCTTGCAAACCTCCTCATACGAGCAGCACGATTACGTGAACATTTTCGCGCCACTAAGGCAACACATCTGTTTAACAACAGGCTGTGAGAGGGCAGTGGACCAAATGACACAAAATTATCCACAAAGAAAACAGAGCGATGGACTCCATTGTGTTCAGAGCGCCGCTCTTCCCGTTTATCCCGAAACCGTCTCACCATAATGACGTAAGTGTGCTCCTGCACGAATGCTGAAACCCGAAACCGTCGCACCATAATGACGTAAGCGTGCTCCGGCACGAATGCTGAAACCCGAAACCGTCGCACCATAATGACGTAAGCGTGCTCCGGCACGAATGCTGAAACCCGAAACCGTCGCACCATAATGACGTAAGAAACCCTATGTAAGTGCAGGCCAGGGAGGGAGTGGGGAGGGGGACAATCGTACTCGGGCCCGGTTCATGGAAACCGTGCCTAGTGTGAGTACACCCTTAGACACTTTTACATAGATTGTACAATGCAGCTCATGGGTAAATAATGTTTAAGTTTTTGAATTTAGAATTATGTACAAATTACATTTTAAAAGTTTGATATTTTAAATAAAAAGTCCATGCAAATTATAAATAAGAAAATAAAACCAATCGTTCAAAACAGATTCATTGGAATCGAATCATTGCAGCTGGAGCTACTTCTCTCTGTTTGAGTCTATGGCGAGTCATGCAGGTACTGTGCTAATCTGAACCGAAATAAAAGTAAGAATATTTTTAAAATAATAATTATTAACAAAACAATTGAAAATTAAAAGAAAAATTGTTTCATGACACTTAGTGTGTACCATATTGATTCAGGATAAGACAAAAACACAGTTTGGAAAATTGTTTCATGATATACTCGCTCATTATATACATTTAGAAATTTGTTGACCAGCATGTGGGATAAAGATTAAAATCAAGACCTCAAGGGCTTTTTAAAATTATTTAGTAGGCTAACATGATTAGTGTAGTGTGTCGCGCACGTTTTTGCTCTTAGTTTGCTTACTGAAGGCATGAAAAGCAGTTGATTTCAGTAGGAAACCTAGCTCAACAGTTTCTCAGTGTTGATGCAATTTGGGAGTTGTAGTTTATATGGCGATTATATTACACATCTATTCATGAGAATCGATCGGGTCACTCGCACCAGTGACCATATTTTTTCAGTCGCACGCAGTAATTTTCAGGTGCAAATGCACCCAAAATGGTCCATATGTAGATGTGTGTAAACATTTAAAATATATATTATAATGTTGTGTATAGACACAGCCACTTGATTGAGAGATTTATTTGTTATGGAATAATTAATTTATAATTTTATTGGAGTCCTACACACATGTACAGTTACTCTGAGCCGTGCATTAATGTGAATGATGATGGATATTAGGAGATGGCTTGATGCAGCGCAAGAGATGCAGAGAACTTGATCTTGACCCTTAACAAACTTTAATGCTGCCATGTAACAAATCTGCTTCAAAGATAAAATTAATTGAATTGCTAATTACAACATTGAAATAAAATGGTAAAGGGTGTACAAATATTATAAAATCATGAATATAAGTAATTGAGAATTAGGTTTAAAAAACTGTGCATATTTAATTTATCTATTATAATGTTCATGTTGTTTTGGTCGCTTGGCTGTTTCCTTATAAAGGTCCAGAAATTTGTAGGCTTTTTGTTGTTGTTGTTGTTGTTTTTCACCAGGTGGACTTTTTTATTTTATGACAGCATTACATTGATGTCTTGCGCCACCCAATCGCTGCATTGCTGATAGTGGTTTGAAGTGTCAATACTTCTGCCCTCTTCAGGAAACACAAGAACGCGTAGTAATCTCATAATTTAACAGAGATATTTTAATCCAATCCGCAAATTCGTTTAAAGAACCAAATTAGATCAATTATCCCAATTAAAAGATCTGGGATCTGTTAATTCATCTCAGATGTATTAAGTGAGGTAAGAAGACCAGACCCCTGGTGAACAGCATTTTAAAACCACAGCACTTTATTTGTTCAGTTTTATTTTTCGTTCAAATAAATCAATACTCAAGTCTGTAATCAAGCCATTTCAATATGTGAGAAACCATAATTATCAACTGTTGAATACTATATTAATAATATGCATTATTAATCGTTGCTTAGCTACCATAAACAACCCAGTTATACTGACACGAGTGGCACAGTGCATCAAGTGTCTACGTTTTAAATGCTCATCTGTTACACAGTATATGTAGTGTCATAGCATTCAGCCCTGATGGATGTGGAAAGAAAGTGAAGGGAAAAAGACAGACACAACCTGTAAAAGACCTCTGACTGTGTTTCCCTGTAAAGCCAGATGAATCACTCACGCCTTCAACAGCTCCAGTCTGGTGGTCAAACCCTAACTCTGAGGGTCTATTCTGGGCAAAGCACTGCCCCCTACCCTTTGGCAGCATGCCCTCCCATGACTCTTCAAATCCTTCCATAATCAACCCAGCCTGACCTATATCTACACAGGATGACCCTCTTACTTAAGATAAACACCTCCAACGAGTCTTCACAGAACACTTTACAGCAACCCTCAATGGATAAATCAGGACAAGACAAACATCTAACCAATACGTGATCCTAGACATCCAACCAACAGCACTCATAAGCAAATAGAATCCACGCATGCCAGCGTTCTGACCCACCTCTAGGCATTCTGATACTCCAAACCTCTGCTAGGCTCATCTGCACAGCAAAGTAACTACAATACCAAAAGGCCTTCCTACCTCAGCATACATCCAGCCGCGACTCTTGTCCATACAATACTGTAAGGCAGCATGAGGCTGGTATTTTTAGCCCAGGACACTGGCACTGAACTGGACTGAAACCTGAGCCAGCTCCCCCTGCCATGACCAAAGCCAAAGCCCCATCCGCTATTACTGGGGCAAGAAACGATCACCATCACAACGATCACGCCATTACTGAAGACACTGATTTGTGGAGGCTGGGTTGCTCAGGATATTAGCCCTCAGGTCAAGGATCAGATAAAACTGCAGTCGCAATTCCTGCAATTTACCATGCCTGTGATGTTGGATCTCATGAAAATTGTCAAAAACACAAGTTTTATTTCACCCCAATACCTAAAGAAACAAATATTTTATTTTATATGATGTTGACTACAAATTTGGTGGGAAGATATGCTAAATGTTATGGTCTGCAAAATAGGGTTGATTTATAAATAATTTATCTCTCTATTTTCCCTCTGAATCTTCAGCTAAAATATGACCCAGAATCAGAAAAGAATAAAACGAAAGTACTTGACAAACATACTCAACATTAAAATATAAAACAAGTATGCTTTGTTATGGTGTTTGAAACCCATAAAGCTCTCGGGCAATCTCTATTACAATTAATTGAATTTGTATGTGTGTGCTTGTTGGTGCGTCTATGAGAAAGACTAATGATCTCACAGTCTGAGTGCATTACAGGATAAAAAAGAATTATAAGTGGCATAATCTGTAATATCCTCCATATGTTCTTGGTTGAATCAATCCCATATTTCTCCACATGTCTGTCAATGTCTACAGCGTCCATTGTAGAAGACTTAGATCAGACCGGTCGTGGATAAGCTTGAGTCAGTTGCCTCACTTAGGCCATCCTTAAAAATATTTTGGTTTGCAGTAACAGTTAAAAAAAAAAAAAAAAAAAAAAAAAAAAAAAAAAAAAAATGGGTCGGTAGGTAGGTCAATTTTATTTCCAAATTTAAATGAAAAAAAAAAGTACACTTTTGGTGATGGTGATTACGTAGGTATGAATTTAAACAAATTAGCATATGTGACATCACTGACTGGGTCTTCAAGCCATGCCTTCGGGCGCATAGGCTAATTGCAGGCTATAAAGACCACAAACAAATTGAAATATTTGTCAAAAACATGTTTATTGCATAAATTTCAGGTGCATTCATTAAGAAAAGTTTCCAACCACCGCTAGCTGTCATTGACTCAGCTGTCAACCCTCCCTTTTTTTCCAGGTTTCTCACGTATTTTTGCTCTTTTCCCGCTGTCTTCCCGTTTTAGTATTTTCCAGTGATATGTTCCGTATTTTTACGCTCAATTGTGTTGACTCAGAACACGCAACTATCTGTGTCTCTGAAGTGGCTTGCACTTGTTGCTAGACCTCAAGTTCAGACGTTATTTTATTTTTGTAATATGTAGTCTCTCTACATAGTTTTTTTGAAGAGACACTGCCCCTCTTTCCTCCTTCTTGACAGCCTACATTTAGAATAATAGATTTGATTAACGTTAATGATGAAAAAGGTTTAAAAATCGTGATTGTTTGGATTGTTTTTCCTGCCGTCGAGCCACAGCCATTCACTAAATCAGTGTTTCCCAACCTTTTTTTCAGTCATGGCACGCTTTGAAAATGTTCTAATTTTGTGACACCCCCATACATATGTTACGCTAGGGGTGTAACAGTACAGATTGCTCACGGTTTGGTTTGTATCACGGATTAAGGTTCACGGTTTCAGTACGGTTTGGTATTTTGTGGTGGTGGCTGAGGAGATTGCCCCCTTCTATATGTAAAGCGCTTTGGGTGTCTAGAAAAGCGCAATAAAAATGTAATGAATTATTATTTGCCATGCTCTGGGAAATAAAGAACTCCTGTCAAATACAAATAAAGAAAATAAGAACAAAAAAACTTAAATACAAGCAGCAGCAGCACAAACAATGCTTTTCAGATTTTTCAGGTAGGTCTAACATTAGTTTTTAGGTAGAGAAATTGAATAAATTAATCAAATGTAAAATAACTGCACATGTTTACTACTGTTTAAATTAAAGATTAATCCTTATTAAACTTACAAAAGCTATTCAATCAAGAGCAGTGAGTGATGTCCTTATCTTTTGATTGACAGACAACAGTAAAGGCTACTGCCCCTTTGAGACCTAATACAGGGAAATGCTCGTCTTTCTTGACTGTATACAGTTCACTTAAGCCATATACAGACTATATCTGCTTGGATACTCATCAAGATCGACATGTTGACATACTTTTTGTGTGAGTTTGTCCATTCAAGAGCAAGACTTGAAAGAGAACTCAATATTTGCGTGCTGTGAGACGTGTGCACGCTTTTGGACGAGAGCACCGAGACAGATCTTCTCTCACTGCAGAGGTCTCATTCGCGTCTTCTGGCGAAAATACTTGGTGATGATGGCGAAAATGACTGGTCATACGGCAGCACTCGCATGCATTGAACACAGTTTACAAAGATAGACCGTTTTGCCCACGTTTTTCTTTTATTATCGCTGTTGTAGTGTAGCCTATCACTGAGGAGCCAGCACGTGTATCCATTGACAGAACCAGCATTATTTTTCAAGTTACAACCACTCCCACGCTGCGCGTAGTCGAGCAAAACACATTCTACCCATAGCAACGCGTTATGACAACATTTCAGACTGACAGATACAAGATAAACGGCTTTTCCACCATTTGTTACTGTTTTGTACACGTTGTTATATTAATTATAATTCAAAATCTGTTTTTTTGGCCACAATACAGTAATGATGAATGTTGAGAGGGGCACATTTTATTAACTTTCAAAAAGGGCACGGGCTCGAACCCCCAAAGCCCTCCCCTCTGCAGTGCACTTGCCTGGTGTGTGTAACGTGTCCATGGTCCTGACTCCTGTCACAAAATGCGGCAAATCTCCTACAGGGCTTTAATAGTCTAACGTTACAGTGAATGAGAGTATGAGCCGAAACCAAACGAACGCACAGGCCACAGTGTGACATCCGTTAACCATAGTGTAAACATAGATGACGTCACGGTTTTTCTATAAAAGAAAGAACGCAGCCGTTGTTTGTATGTAGGCCTAGGCAATTTATATGATTATAATACTTCCTAAAATATAATTCATATTATTTTATTACTTTTGTATTAGTTTTTTGAAGAGTAAAAAAATAAATTGGTCGGTCTTAAAGCAAATTTACAACCGGCAAGTCGGTCGGACTAAAATAAAAAAAAATAAAAAATTGAGTCGGCCCTAAATTGACAGGGTCGGTCGGGTTACGGCAAACAAGAATATTTTTAAGGATGGCCTTACAGCAGGTGTCTGAATACTGAAGTCCACTTCTAGCAACATTGCAGCTGGTGCTCTACATGTGCACCCATGTTGAAACTGATGCCTGGATGTAGAATGTAGAGCCGCTTTTCCACCGTTGGGCCGAACGGTGCTAAGTAACTTAAGGAATGGTTCTGGTTATGTTTCCACTTGAGACTGCTATAGCACAACAATTACAAATTACTCTCGGCCTGGAATTCTTAGCACGGTTGGCTAACCATGCCCAACCGTGCTGGTAGAATGAGTGTAGTGATGTCACCACTCAGAATGGGTCACTTGTCTGTTGCCTGATTCCAGTTTCTCTGTAGCTGGCCAAGAATAAACACAAATTAATAATACAATAATTATAAAATAGATATCTGATCATCCTCCGTAACTCCACTTATTCTCATATCATCAGTAAACATTTCATATCATCAGTAAACTGTTGAATTGCCAAGGCAACTACTGACATATTTGAATTACATTCCAAAAAGCGGCCATTATCAGCCCCACAGTGGAAAATGAAACCATATCCATACCAGCTGGCCTTGATCAGCTCGGAAATGAATGGTTAAGCAAAGACAACGGTTTGGCCTGACAGTGGAAAAACGGCTTAGGATGTTCAAAGACTGTACACACAGTGACATTTAATCTATATAAAAAAGCCCAGGCCTGATTTTACAGCCACACAAACGCTCAATATGCCACCTGTGATCCAGGGTTGTCAAAAGTCCTGGCACTTCGGTACCAGGGCAACAATTTTTTTAAATTGTCGGCACGCTGACAAGCAGCTGCTGTCAAACGCTCCTGTGCATATTAGTATGCATGCTCTGTGAAGAGTGGCAAAGGTTTCCACGTACAACATGGTTTTTTTTAATGTTCAGCATTGTAGTCATTCAAAATTATAAACAAAGAAATTAACGGGACAAAAAATCTGATGTAAATGTAAATAAAAGACCTGCCACTTGTTCTATGTAATGTGTTCCTTTGTTCAATGTATTACTAAATGTTCACTAAACTATTTTAAAGCAATGTTTATGTCATTGACAAGTATGTTGAAAGGAATTTATTTGAAAAAAACAATAACAAAGGAGCAGGGCTGCAGTGAAAGAGTGTGGAATTATGGGAGTTGTGGTCTTCACCTCCAAAGCCGATGGGACTCATGTTCATGGATGGGCTAATGCTCTAAAATGCTGTATAGGTTGTTTGCATGTGACATAACTGCTGTGGCGCAAAATACAGACGGAGACCAGGAAGCGATTTTCTACATAGGAATCACTAACACAAAATATAAATGCATATGTTTTGCGTCATTTATCGTAGCTCAAATCGATCAAACTGAGAACCACAAACCAGTTTGTATCACTTTACTTCAAAAGTTGTCACCTTTAATGCCATTTTGTGTCTGCTGATATTTTCCCAGACAAGCGTTTATGTCGAGCCCTGCCCAACGGATACCGGCTTACCTTTGTTTTTGACTTTGTTAAATATTCACATTCTTCTTGGTATCGTTTGCAGTGAATAAAATATATTTAATTATTTTCATTGTTGATCTGGTTACCGTGAAAACAGTGTCACATACTGGGCACGCTGCTGCTTCAGCCATCGTTATATGGTAGAAATGTGTGTCCAAATAAAAACGTGTTCAACAAGCTGATAGAAGTCCATCCATTTCTTTGTTGGAAAGGTGTAAATGTAACTGAAGCTTGGTCATTTTAAATATTATAGCAACATGAATGACCTACAATGGTGACATTTTTTACAATTACAACAGAAAATCTAAATAACCTAAACTCACTAGCAGAAATGCTGCGTGATATAAACAAACAAGACCAAAACTCGATACGGTGTAATGGCAGCTTCACATTCTCTGTATCAACTGTCTAGATGGGAGGCAAGTCGCTTTTCTTCATAACTTAAGGATCACGTCCAACATATGTTGTGATTTTCTGTTTATAGCCATCTAAAACAGCACATTATGGACTTTCCTTCATCTCGCCCATTCTGTTTTTCACTTCCTGACCTCCATCTGAATTTTGCACATCATCAGAACCACTTGATTGTAAACAAGATATTATTGTTCTTACAAATAAAGCTCTTTCTGATTTTGCTATGTTAGCCACTTGTAAAAAAGTGTTGCTTCTAAAGCTTGAACAAGAACAAAGTTTGTTCAGGCTAGTACATTCCATACTTCACGAGAAAAGCAGGTGCTGATCATCTGCGTTTCTCCGCATTCACCACGGCCACTTTAAATGTATGACCAATCACACAATAGTTCTCAGACACCTTCAAGAAAAAAGTTCTACTAAGGCGATGTGTCGAGAACTCCCAAACCAGGGCTGAGAAACCCAAGAGTGACTCTTCTGGATCAACGTTCCCCACCCCTGCTCTAAGGCATGGTTTTATTCACAGTGAAATGAGAAAACGAGATTCAAACAATGTCTGCCTCCCAATTCGCATACTATCCATACTAAATAGTATTCGAAAATAGTATGTCCCAAATCATAGTATGTTGAATAGAGTATTCCAAAGATACCCAGATGGTTTACCATTTCCGGTCTGAATTCGAAGCACTCAAACGGCTGATATTGCCCACAACCCATTGCGGGTTGGAAGAGGAATCGATTAGAACTACAAACGTGGATAAAAAGTGTTTAAAAAAAAACTACAAACATGAAGGATGTGTGAGTCCGACGGTTAAGTAGAGAAGTTTAGATAAAGGGGTTTGAGTGACCAACTATCAATATTTAACCTGACAAAAATATATTTATTCAGAGTTGCCCACATTATATTTCACTTGCAGGAGCATTGGGAACTTTTGTAATGACATGTTTGGCCATTAACTTTAAAAATGCATCATATTTCAACTGCAAACACATGACGAGAGTCTCTGCATTAAAGAACCACAAATGGCAGATCAACGTGTGACTACATTTCTCTCCGATACAGTAGGAGATCCCAAATTCTTCAGCTCTTCTGCAAACGCAGTCCTTGCGTGTGCAGTGTAACGCCGGCGTTATATGACGCCGACGCATCCTCCAACTCCGGCCAGCCTTCCTTAATCTCTCCCACCTGCCATCATGTGACATGACCTGCAGCACTCCACTTTTACTGTATGTCCACACACACCTCTTATTTTGCACTAAAAGGACACCCACTGTCTGAGGTAATATATGGGGACGAGGCTACATTGCGTGCGTCAAACCGTGCGACACACGCTCCGAACTAAGACAAGCGAACCTCTAGTGCCACCCCTAGTACCTATGTATATGACGTCATTGACAGGCTGTAACAGTGGTTCAAATTTAAGATTTTTTCGATTTAAACATTGAAGATAAAGCAAGCTTATAGGTCAACAAAATATATAACATTGTTCTAGTGGTTTTTAGATTTTTAATCCAAAAAATCTTACATTATGTGCCGTTAATAATTCATTTTATATTTTTATTTACAAATAGTTCAATAAAATAGTTCCAGTGGATTTTTCTATGGAACCAAAACTGGTATGTAAAATTTTACTGGTATTGGTACAGACTACTGACATCATAATCTCAATAGGATCACCTAGCTAGACACGCAAACCTTTAGACTGTTTAGTCTCCTATTTTGTCAGCATTTGAGATTACCACACCATGAATTAGAGAGCTTGTCAGCTAGTTTTGATCCTAGAACGGCGCTTTAATAAAAAAGAAGCAAATGATAGGAAACTATATATACTGTAGTTTGGGCACTCACTTGCTAGTTTGGCCTGCAGTCCGGAGGGCCCAGGCTTGGAGGAGGTCTCAGCCTTGGCCGATCCCGGCAGGGACAGTTTGGGCTTTGGCAGGTTGACTTTGGAGTTGAAACGGGACGTCCAGTCAAACTTGGAGGAGCCGGCAGCCTTGCTCTGCTCTTTATCCCGGCTGCTCCTACGGGGGGAAGGGGAGGACGCGGAGCGCGACCTCCGCGCTTTGGTCTGGTCCTTGCCCTGCTTTAGCCGGGCACCCTGAGGGGCACAACTATTGGCGCCTACGGCAGCCGAGGAGGAAGAGGAAGAGGAGGATGAAGAAGAGGCACAGGAAGAGGAGGAGTCAGTCACGGTGCTACACCCAGCTTTGGCTGAGGCGGCCGATTTGGACGCCAGCTTGGTGGGTTTGGCTGCCCGGCTGGCCTCGCTGCGGGGTGGCAGGGGGGCTGCCGCGCTGCTCGAGCTGGGGAGGGAGGAGGAAGAAGAGGACGACAATGAAGAGACGTCTGCCTTCTTGCGCTTTTGAGAGGGGATGCTTGAAACCCCACTGGGGCCAGGGTAGGATGTGCTCTTCTTGCTCTGGGCTCTAGCAGGAGCTGGCTCGGCTGCTAACCGTCTCTTTTTGGACTTGGTACTGATAGATGCTGGAGCCTTCCTCGGCTCTGTAACTTCAGGTGAGGATGTGGGGGCCGATGGCCCACTGGCTGAGCTTTCCGAAGGGTGGCTAGACACCGCTTTGGGCCGCTTGGCTGGGCTGGGCGAAAATGTGATGTTGGGATCTGTTGCGGAGCTGCGTTTGAGAGCGCGGGTGCTGCTGCCCTCCCGTCTCCCTTGCTGGCCTGAAGTTCCTGCTGCTTCTAAGTCTGGATCTGGAATCGAGTGTGAACCCACAGATAGAGAGAGGCTGTTCCTGTAAAAACAAACAGAAAGGGGAAGGACTTGAGTACACAAAAAGAAGCAGTCAGCACATGGTGAACTAGCGACACAAAAGACCCACACGCAATACAGGAGGAAAAAGGGATACCTTCGAGAGGCGTGGCCGCGGGCGGAGCCGACGGCAGAGCTGGGCAGGGCTTTGGAAGCCTTAGAATTAGATCTTCTACTTTCAGGTGGGGAATTTGCTTTTTGGTTTACTTGCTCTTGCTGCAACCTGGAGAGGTTGGGAATTAAACAGCAGAGAGCAGTGTGGGAAGGGCAGTAGATGAGGAACACCTCAAATTCAATTTCACGAGCTGACTACTCTTCCAGCCCAATTATCTCAGCACATCCTACACACCCGTCAGCCCAATAGCAAAGACAAACAGCAATCATTACAGGTTTCCAGCTAGACATTTCTCATAAGTTAAGAGCATCACCCTTGCTGAGTTGGGCAGCTAAACTATAAGCCATCTGGCTGAGCTGCTGGAGGATATAAAGAACTTAAATTGAAAGAGAAGAGACAAAAAGAAACCCCACATATGTATGTGTATCTAGCCTAAAAGAGACATGCACTGTCAGTTACTCCAACACTGCTATTCAGCAAAGGTGCTGTGCTGCTACTGAATCTATAGCAGAGTGGAACAAGAAATTATATTCAAGTTGTGAGTTTTGAATCGAATGCTTCTGTATAGACAGACTGGGCACCCCTAAATAACCTACATTCCTATTGCTGGTACTGTATAATCAGTACTTTGCTTCATGAAAAATGTATCCTTATGTGCTGGTTCAATCTTGAGATCATATTACACTACCATACAAAAGTTTAGGGTCAGAAAGTTAAGAAATTCAGCAAGGACAAAATAAATTAAAAAGTGACAGTATAATATTACTGTGAAAGTGAAGTGAAATTGTTAAATATTATAAAAAATATTAAATAGCGCAAATGTTTTCAACACTGATAAGACGTTTGAGCAGCAGATCAACATATTAGTATGGTGTTTGAAGGATCATGTGACACTAAAAGACTGAAGAGTAATGGCTGCTGAAAATTCAGCTGTGTCATCACAAGAATAATTTTAAATGCATTAAAACAGAAACTAGTTAATTAAATTGTAATAATATTCCACAATATTACTATATTTTGAATCAAATAATTGTGGCCTTGGATAGCACAAGAGATCCCAAACTTTTGAACAGTAATGAAGCTTGTGATACTTAAATTACTGGCTGGAAGTTTATATGAAAGTGTAGTTAATGATACACAAACAGATTTTTTTTTTGTAAAAGATTTCTTTATTTTTGTGTGATTGTTGCTAAGGAAAAAAGTAATTAATAAAACCATTAAGGAACCATTAAAGATGCGCATAGTAATATTTTATGTTGCACTGATTAACGTGGCTGCAACATTGGACTGAATACACATTTGATATTAACACCTAGAGATGCATTACATAGAACAATTTTAGGGTGTGTTCACACTTGTAGTTCAGTTCATTTGGTCAGAACAAAAAAAAAAAAAAAAAAAAAGTCCTAGTCCACTAAGCGTTCAGATATTTTTTACACCAAAACTTAAGGCAAAGGGATAAGTTCACAATCTGACTGTCTGAAATCACAATCTGAACGTTTGCGACAGGTTTACTGCAGTCGGCTGGATCCAGGCAGTGTACGGATCGGACGGTGGACCTGCGTCTGGACATAACCAACACATCCTGGAGTGTCTGCTGAGGCCGTGTCAATTGGTGTCTCCTCTGAATTTGCCTCACCAGCACGTCATCCTCAATAAACCCGTCTCCGGCACAATAACGCCGATCTTTCGAGTATCATACTCTTGTGTAATCGACACGCCATCCTAAATAAGCCCGTCTCTTGCGTGATACCCAGAAATTTTGACTATTCCGATCTAATATGATTTCTGACCTGTAAGGTTGCCAGAATAATAATCATACACGGTGTGATAATAGGCAAGAGGAGAACTGGCACCCCGACTGAGTTTCTCCCAAGGTTTATTTTTCTCCATCATGCCCTGATGGAGTTTTGGTTCCTTGCCACTGTCGCCTTTGGCTTGGCTTGCTCAGTTGGGGACACTAATTATGTTTCAAATTATTCAACTAAACATACAAATAAAATGAATTAGTTAGGTCTTATTTAATTCTATAAACTATAACACTGATCTGCCAATATTATCGTTATATGATAAATTAAAATAAGCTGATAACATCACTGTTTTCTCCAGAACGACTGTAGAGCCAAATAAAATGTTGTTGAAATATTGTCCTGTTTGAAACTGTGAAGCTGCTTTGAAACAATCGTCATTGTAAAAGCGCTATATAAATAGAGTTGATTGATTGACTGGTCGGCTTTTATGACGTGTAAGGAGACTGCAACATCATTACTATGACAAGACAAAACAGTTATGAGTGAGCATTCTGTCATTTTTAAGCCACTTCGCATTGCCAGCAACAAAGAGACATGAGCCCATTGGAGTGCTGGTGACTCCCGGGGAGACACACAACAGTGACCGTTGGCCACAGAATGCAGGCGTGTCAGGCAACGGGAGACATGAAACAAAAGTTCAGAAATTTCAACTTTATGCAAATTAAAAGCGAATTTTGCTAGCAACAACCAATGGGAGGGAAGACTGTAAGTGGAGCTCACGCCACCATCGAGTCCAAGCAAGACAGGCAGGACAGAGTTCCCAGAGCGTTTGGATCCCGGAGTAAATCAGAGTTACCTGATTTACAGGACTGTAGTTATGCAACATATTGATACTATTATTAAAGACATTCAACTGCAAATTAATGGAGTATTGATGGTTGTAAAGAACAATCCCCCTTCCAGAGTGCTCTAGTCAGCGAACGTGCGCTGTGGAGAGGGCGCGTGCTGTCATGACAAGGCAGCCATTACAACTTCCTTGGCAGTAAGAGCGCGTTGCAGTGAGAACGGCTGTGACGTAAGCCACGTTCTCGACATATCCAGCAGCCTGAGTTCGCTCGTCTACCTTACTCTAGTATTCTCTGTCCGCGGCGGTTCTTACCGCGGCAGAATGAGAGAAGAGGAAGAGTGAGGGAAAAATCGGTCTGTCCGCAGCGCTTCTTTAGCACGGCGGCGGCGGTATAGTGACGAGAGCTTCGGCTGGAGTTTGTTTACCTACTCTAGTAATCTCTTTCCGCTGCGTTTCTGGAGTTTTCAAAGCTGCCATGTTCGTTGTTTTAATGTCCTTCCACCTCGAGGGCATGCGTGAATTCAATGACACAGCAAATTAAAATTCACAGGGAAAATGTAGGCCTATTATTAAATCGATCCTCTGAGTTACGGATCGATCTTTAGAAATTAGTATGAAAATCGATTTAGAATTGGTGAATCGATTTTTTCAACACAGCCCTACTGAGCACTGCTGTGGTTTATATAACAACTTATACTTATAATATACTTTTAATCATTTTAAGTCTAATTCCTAGTCAAAGTAGAATATCATCAGTTTTATACATCACTTGTGATTGCATTTTCTATATATGAATCAACTTTTCAATCAACTTTATTTATACAGCGCTTTTACAATCTCGATTGTGTCAAAGCAGCTTCACAGTGTCTCACACAGGACAACATTGCAACAAAATTAGATTTGGCTGTACAGTCGTACTGGACAAAACAGTGATGTTATCAGCTTATTTTAATTTATCATATAGCGACAATGTTGGCATATCAGTATTATAGTCCGGCAAGATATGGCAAGACGTGCAGTCTACCAATAACATTAGTGCAAAGGCACTGGGAATGCCCACAAGCGACTTCACAGTACAGAGAATAGCAATATACAGCGATAAAGTCCATGGTAGTGTGAAGGAGATTTTAGGGGCTCATCTTCCCGCTTTTGGTTAGTTTACACATCTTTGATCTGTGCTGCGTTCATATATCATTTGACCTTGCGGTTAATTTGAAAGCAGACAGGGACCCATCTTTTAAGTGGTTTCGGTTCGCTTGTTTGGTGCGCACCAAGGTTTGGATGGCAGCGCTCTCACTTATTGAATTGAACAGCACTAATAGAACAATCGCACGAGAGTTTGTTTTAATCTAACCAAACATGCCAAGTGTGAACACGGCTTTAGTTACAGTTCCCATTTTTAAAAAAATCAGACATTAATTTATGCACCAAGCGAAGTGTCCAAAAAAAGAGCTTTACTGAGATAAAAAGAATAGCATTGCAAGGGTTATGTGACTTCAATGTGGCATCTGCTGCACAAATTCTGTTCTAGATACAGACGGTTAGATAAAGGTACACGTACAGACCTAACCTTAGGCTGTAAAAGACAGTTTTATGTACAGATTGTCATTGCACACTCACCTTCCTGCAAGCGTGTGGTCTATTGGCTGGGTCGCGGCTGTGTTCCTCTTTGAACGGCGCAGTGACCCCCCTGGATTGGAATTAGGCCGGTTGGACATTGGCACCTCTCTCCTGAAGGGACATACCCTTTCTAGACACTACCATTCACTGGATAGAAGTAAAAAGAGAGAAAAAAGGAAGGTAAGATGAGATGTGTTATAAATACAAATTTATGAAATATAAATTATATAAATACAGATGTAAACAGGGTCTAAAAACTATTTGAGCTTGTTCATTTTCAACAACTTCCAGAGGTAGTCAAAAACACATTAAACTGGATTGCTTTCATAGTGTAAATGCTAAAAACATTGAGTTGGCAAATATTTGTGAGATAACTAATGGCAATTGATCAACATTTATATCTGAAAATATATTTCAGACTTGATTATATAATTTGAGACTTGATGAGACATGATCATAATGTCATTTTTATGATGTAAACTGAGGGAACAAAAGAAGTATTGGCTCCAAATATCGGTGGTCATTGGCTAAGGTTGATTTAAAAAAAATTGGTATTTGCGTCAGCACTAGAACAAATCTGTAACGGTCGATCCCTACTGTAGACAATACAGCAAAATCAAAATCTTCCGTGATTGTATTTTACCTTCAAATAAGTCAAAAGTGCTGAACAATGCAAATTAAGGAAGGAATTGTATTTCACATTTGACTAATATAGCCGTCGGGGCAGGGTGGTGATACACCTGGGTAGTCCGACTGAAAGACACAACAGGCTACCTATTTTGTGAGCCCTGCAACCAAAAGATCAATTAATCTCTACCAGGTTCAAACAACCAGAAACAGACGCCTCTCCAATTCCATTTATGCAAAGCCAATAGCAGCACCATATCGTCTTTCAAATCACAGACATATATCACAGAACAACCATGGCTCCATTGCTCGTAAAAGATCAATAACCTTACTCACATCTCGTCTTAACATACGTCACAGCACCACTGCACAAATGATCCATGAATACACCAAGAGAGTGATGGAGAGGTGAGCGAGATAATCAATAGGACAAAAGCTCTATATGGAGACGCTGAAGGAGAAAAGGACAAATGCTCAGGAAAACCAAACACTAATATAAAGGACTTCTACACTGACCAATCAAATCTGCATTTGGTGTCCTTTTTCTTAGTAATGCATGCCGTCATCAAGCTTGAGGCGATTTTTGAAGACGACAGCATGTTGGTCGGCATCATAACACGCAGTGAGATAAGACACATCCTGAGCATAGACAGAGAATAGCTGGAGGGGGCCTTAGTGTCCTCCTCAGTTCAGTGGTAATGAACAACACTAACCATCAATCACTACGACACCGCAGAGACACACAATCCCACCACACCTTTATCCTGTGTGTATGCGAGATGCCGTCCCACAGCACCATCACTTAAGTGGGGTGCATGATTATGAGAGATAATCTAAATGAAAGACTATGACAAATGGCGTCATTGGATTCGTAACAGCAGATTTCCACTGCATGTTAACGCTTGGTAAGACTCGGCTCGCTTTGGTTTTCCACTGCGGTTAGCACTGCTTTAAAGTGGGAGGGATTATAGAATGATCGCTGTAATTGTGCCACCTTTACTTCTCTGCATGTGGATGTGGAAACTAAAAAAGTTTGTTTCAAATGAGGCTGATAGCAGCAAAACAAAATATTGCCTAATACCTATATTGACTTAAACGTCTCCCAGCAGTTTTCTTTAGGATTTAACATTTGATCATGAAGATTTCAAGACATAAAGTATTTTAACTTTTAGTATAGCTGCACGATTAACCGTTAAAAGATTGCAATGTCAATTCAAACACTCATTTCAAAGAGATTCAGCTGATAAAAAAAAAGTTTGGTTAAGAGTCGGCAATTTTGTATGAATTGTATGATATAAATCATACAAAAACATACAATTATTGGGGGGTTGGGTGGGGGGCATGAAGGTTCCCCCATAAACATCCGTCACTGGGGTCGTAAGCAAATTGTATTAGCCACCAATTTGTCAAAACTTTTAAATTGTTCTCTGATATCTATTAGAAGGTGTGTGTGAAGGTATGTTTTCAGGTCATCCGCACGAGAGAGAGATCTCGCATACATACGATTGTCAGATTGCAAAGTTTAAGTAAAACACCGGCTAGTATACTTGTTCTTTTAACAGAAAAGCTCTGATTGGGGGATTTAAATTACTGAAATCTGGCAACCACAAACATGAACGCTGAAATGCTCATCTTTTTTCACCTGACAAAAAAGTTATTCTTTAAAGGTCCCGTTCTTCGTGATCCCAACTTTCAAACTTTAGTTAGTGTGAAATGTTGCTGTTAGAGCATAAATAATACCTGTAAAATTATAAAACTCAAAGTTCAATGCCAAGCGAGATATTTAACAGAAGTTCCCTTTCAAAGCCTACAGCGAACGGCCGGTTTGTACTACACCCCTGCACTTCCTTGCAGGAATGATGTCACTAGAACCGTTTGTTGACTAACCATTCGCCCACAAGAACATGCAAAATAGGGGGCGTGGTCTCGTTGCTCTCCCACGTGGAGAAGAGCACGCATTCAGCGCTTGCATCTCCCCGTTATGGTAAGAGGCGGGACCTTTACGGGCAAAGTGCGCTAAGCTGCTGTCTAATCACAACACGGGAAGCGCTGGCCCATTCAGAACTCGCTACGTGTTTCTAAAGGAGGGACTTCACAGAACAAGGAAATCATCAGGCCGTTTTTAGGACAGAGAAAACAGCGCTGTACAGATAAGTAAATTGTGTGAAAAATACTGTGTTTTTTTTACACGCGGAATATGAACTCGTTATATTGCACACTGTAAACATAATCAAAGCTTCGAAAACACGCGAAGAACGGGACCTTCAAACTACATTTTAGTCTCATCTTTAACACCTTCGTTAGCCATTTCACTATCTGTGTACAAAACGTATGTGTATGTGTATAAAACCAGTGGCTAAAAGCCACAAAACGACAGTGCATTTTAACTATTTTCCTGCCAGCGTTTTAAAAAAAAGTTGCCAGCCACCAGCAGGGTTTTTGACCATTTTAATAATGCGTAATAGCGCCCTCTAACGTCTAACAGTGAAAACACAGAAAATTAGTTTTTTCGAGAAGCGTTTTCTCACAAATAAAGGAAAACTATGTGTTTGGCGGGAAAAGCGTTATAGAAAGGCTTTTGAACCTAAAACCGTTATACAAACCACACCGTGAGCAATCTGTACCGTTACCCTCCTAGCGTAACGTATGTGAGGGGGTGCCACAGTTTTGATTGACTGAACAATGACTGAAAAAAGGTTGGGAAACACTCACACACATGACTCACCACAGCCATGACAGTGCTGTATAACAGATTGCTTTTATTTCCTTTTTCTTTTTATTCAAAAAATTCACATCACAAACTATCTGTGTAAGTGAATGTGTTTGAACTGTGCGCTGAACATGTCCGTCTCTGGCTCAGCACCAGCCAAATTGCAAAAGCACGTTTGAATTTAGCAGTTGATCTTGTATAACACTGAATATACCAATCGACAGCTCAGGCGTTTAAGGGACACCAAAATATGCCTCCTGATTTGGTCAAATTACATTAGGGCTGTCAATGAATATTCTAAATTTGAATATTTATTCAAATAGTTTTTAAAAACAAATTTCGAAGGTGAAAATTTATATTTGCATATATTGCATATATTGAACAAAAATCTCCTCATCAAAACATAGGAAAAGAAGAAACCAAAAGGAGCCCTCTCATATAAGCAGATGTATATGTAAAATACTGCAATAATCAGCAATAAACGGATGTGCTATTGAATGTCGACCAGGACGAGCTATAGGACTGAAGCTTTGATGTGTTGATCTAACAGTTACTCTGCATTCTGATTCCAATTTGAATGTAGCGTTAGTCTTTTACAAAAAGACTCAGCTTTTTTCATGAAACTTAGCCACATTGTAGTTGCTCATTTTAAATCACCCCAAGTGTTGATAAAAAAATGCATGAAGCTAGAATAAAGCAAGAGAGTCCTTTCTTTTGATATCTTTGCATGTTTTGATATTCTGTGGGCCATGAAACTTGTGAAATTTTTTAAAAAGCTGGCGGCGACTGGCATATTTTATGTTTACCCTCATTAAAAAGACATAACCGACTACATTTACAATGATACTCGACAAGACAGGCATTTTGACATAATTTTGTGTGAATATTCGCACACTGTGAGACATGCGAGTACGCGTAAGATAGATTTGCTGCGCCGCGCAATAACCAAACCGAGAGACACTTTCTCGTCTATGTGCGTTTGAATATTTAAATAGGTAAAGCTTACAAATATGCAAATGATCAACTTCAGTGAAGATAAAGAAATGGCCTGAGCCGGTTCTTTTAAGGTGGCCCCGAGCCATCGGGCAGTTCTTATTGTCGAGCCATGTCCTGTTGTCTTAATTTAGGAATGCACAGAGAAATGACTGCCAAAGTGTGTAATGGCGTCCCACCCTTAAACTGTCAAATGTCTTTATGAAGGTGTCATGTAATCACTGCAGTATCATCAAAGGCAACATTTTACCACCAATTGGCCCAGAGACTCAGACCTAACAAAACTGTTTATTCTATTACACAATCATGCTGAAGAACAGAGTAAGAGCCCACAGATAACAAACAGTGATGTAATGATCACCAACAAATAAAGTAATCATTACATCCATCTTGTATGGTTCATGAGTCCCATTTTATAATTCCATCCAACTGTGCTACAAACGTGTTTAATCTAATGATACTTTCATCGACTATCTACAATCCAAGTAAATCACTCACATATGTAACTAAATTTCACGTTAGGCGTATTTAAGGGGTCATATAATGCCATTTTTGTACAAGTTAATATGATTCTTTATGTCTAAATGAAAACTAAATAATATACTATATCAGTGGATTCTGTGCAACTGTTATCAATTTGAACTGGAGTCGGACCTCCAAAACAGGCTAAACAGGACGTTTCTGACTGGTTGGTTAACGTAATGTCACTTTGATCTATCTTTATGTACTGGCAGGGAAACGTTAGCATGCTGTGTTTACTGATGCATAAGTTAGTTCATTGATAGATGGATGTTACACATAATGCAAATAAAAATAAAAATCTGTTAATGTCGGTTTGTCAGTAATGCGTAACGTTATCTATGCATTGTAATAACTGTTAAAAATAGGGGTGTGACGGTTAGTATATAACCGTGAGACCGACGCTTATAGTTAAACACCGTCATTAGAACTCTATAACCGCCAAAACAGTGTTATTAAAATATTTTTTTTTAAAAGAAAAGAAAAAAAAGATGCACTCCGGGGGCAAATTGTATCAGCTGACGAGGGAAACGGAGGCGGAGTTAGTGGTGCTTCGGAGGCTGCTACTCCTGGAGATGATTCAGGAGAGGTCTGAGAAATCTTGGAGACCATCATCTCCTTAATAAATGGAGGTCTGAAATCTCTGCCCCTTTACTGATTAGAGTGTGCGCTGACACGGAGTTAACTCGCTATATCCAAGAACAACCAATTAACTCTACGGCTAATTCACTAACATGGTGGAGAGACAATAAAACGTGCTATCCGCTCTTAGCAAAATTGGCACGTAAATAAACCAACATACTTCACCATGTACACGACCTGACCGGATTACTTTTGAGTGTGCGTCCTTATATGACGTACACACCGTGCGCTGCGCTCACATGCACCAAGCTATAATGTTGACAAGAGAGGGATAAACTTATTTCGTAAGAAGTTATGAAGATAATGTTGGCATAATGACTGTCCCCCAAACCTACACATGTAAGCAAACAATCAACTACTTAAACTGCGCCTGACATTATAATTTATGATTTCTGATTTAATGATTTTGATGAGATGATTGATGAGATGATTTTCCCCTCTACAACAAATAAATAGCTTTTTTAAAACCGTATAAGTCTTGGTGGCCGTTGAGAGTTTCTATGGCATCCTAAAACAAATTCCAGCTGCTGGAGAGGATGGCGTCGACATCTGATGCGGTAGACAAACCGGCACACCCCTAGTTAAAACACAATTTTTTTTGTGACGGTAACATTATTCCATCTAACAACAGAACACCACAATCGCTTAGACGCCATTCTGCTCCAGCGTATCAACAATGATGGACTATTATAACAGCTCATTAAGGGTCTGAGGTGAAACGCTGATGTCAATAAACAGTCGTGGGAGGGGTGTCCGACCGTGTGACGTCACATGGTTGAACGGCTTGAATTGAAACAGGGGAAAACATAAGGAGATTTTTTTTTTTTTTTTAAACAGTGGATTTATATCATTATAGGATTGTCATGTACAGACACTGCCAACACACATTTCCATACAATCAGCTTGTAAAAGGGCTTGTAACATTATATGACCCCTTTTAAACAAAACTGTGGCCAATGGCAAGTAAATTGTCCGATTTCACTGAACTGTGACTGAATTGGAGGCAAAAAAATAAAATAAAATAGAGCTTTAAGCATTGTTACTTGTGTCCTTCAAAGTGTACAAAGTGAAAGTAAAATCGCATGGTGTGAAATGCGCTATTTAAAAAAACTTGACGCACCTCAAGTCTAATAACAGGCACAAACATAAAATTTAATAAAATAAAATTTGTCAAAAGGTACTCATCCTACAGTCTTTACCATAGATGTGAAAGGGAATAATAGACTTAATTATACGCAAACGAAAGGAAGAAACGTTTATATTTTCCTGTGAAAATGAGTGCGACGCGAGTTAAGATTTGAGAAAAGAAACTAGATGTCCAGTGGGCTAAAACGGACTAACGTTAGGGCTAATGTTAAAATTCACGGAAATCGGAAAATTGGGTTACCAGATCGCAAAACAGAGTTAAAAAGCTGGCAAATTTTAAATTGGCCTCAGCCCACCTCTCTCATTCAGGAATGCAATGTTACATCTGCAAATCTATTTCCTTTGTAAACAAAGCTTTGTGCTTTACTCCTGTGGTAATATTCACGTAAAAAATCAACGTCCATCGCTATGTTTTACTGTAAACATTGTCAACTGGCGATTTAGGGGAAATCGCCCAAGCCTAATAAATAAGTTGGTTGAGATGTTTAACGAATCGCAATATACGTTTTAAACAGCAGGGACGCTGAAACTATACACTGTGACTTCACTTTACAGATACGATAGCAATGAGCAAGTTCTATCTGGCGTTATGGACTGGGAATGCACACTGGCGCGAAGAACTTCAGTTCATTCATGTGAAAGTTAAGCGCAAGCGCACCTGTGTGTACGCACCGTCAAACAGAAGCATGGTGACGGCAAGCACCTAGTTTACATTGATTCATTCAAATTGGAGGTGTGGCGGCATTTTAACTTTCCGACCACTAATAATCACCACAGTGACAGGCTCCAGTAACCTCCATCTGCATGTAAAAAGATAATAGGGCAAACCACACTGACCGGCGGCGGATTTGCAGCCCCACTCGCTGCGTTGAGGGCAATTGCCATGGAGAGGTGTATCCGTGTTTTCACAGTGAAAGATACAAGGCTGTTTTCTGCCATAGTAAATTAATTTATGCTCTTCCTCATCAAGAAATAGACCAGCACGAGGATGTATTTCACAGAATGAAGGAGAATGCAGAGCTGTTGCAGACCCAGGTGTATTTATTTCACCATCTCTTTCCCATCTCTTTTGTGTACATGGATTCTTTTTTCAATAATTTGTTGATTATGGCGGCATATTTCTCCATACGTCAGTGTTGTCACAACACCAAAATTATGACTTCGATACAACACCAGACTAAAATTCCTCGATACCGATTAGGGGTGCAACGGATCGCAGTTGATTCGTGAACCGAACGGATCACGATCCACGGTTCAGAACGCACGTGT
The DNA here is from genome assembly GCF_024679245.1 of Pseudorasbora parva. Lineage (NCBI taxonomy): Eukaryota > Metazoa > Chordata > Actinopteri > Cypriniformes > Gobionidae > Pseudorasbora > Pseudorasbora parva. Next base: position 9,982,360 of record NC_090187.1, read on the forward strand.
CCCACGGATTTATTGAGCATTTTTTTTGGGCGGATTCATCTTAATTGTTTAGCGATCACAGAGTAAAAGACCGTTTAATTTGCCGTTATTGCTTTTTAAGTAATTTTGTTCCTTTAAACTCGCAGAGTTTCAGTGAAATTACACACAGCAGTCATTCACGTGAAGGCATAATCAGTCAACAACAGCTAGCGGTGGCGGAGAAGAAAAGCCTCCCGCATCATTCACATCACATGTATGAGAGCATATTGGCTTCCCCGTGAAATATAATGACGACGGAAGAAGGGGGGTGGACAAAACTGTTAACAGTAGGTTACGTTATTGCGGCAGCATGAGAAAATCGTAAGAAAGTGGCAATAAATCGAGCATGCCTATCTGAAGCAACACCTGCTGATGCCCGTTTCACACACAAACACAGCGTAGTCTGTTTGCGGTGTGTATTTTTTCCGTACCATGTAAACAGATTACAGTTTTCCCACTGCAAGCAGTTTTAGCCCGACAGTGCGAAGTACGGCGATCATTTCTGCACCGAGTCTGTTTTGCTGTGCTGAACTGCTGTCCGTATTAAAACAAACATGTATTGATGTGAAAATCTAGTAATTTCCCCACATATGCATATAATGTAAAGTGTACTCTGTTTCAAAGTCAACACATTGCTTTTTGCCTTGGGTAAAGCAAGGAAAATGGCATATAGCTTTAGGTAAACAAGTGAAATAATGGAGAGCACTCTTTTCTGGAGGAGGAAAAAAAGTTCTTTATGACCAGCAGGATTTCTTTTAAAAAGATTTTAAAAAATGAAAGAAAAAACGAGTTGGCTGAGTTAAATGCTAACATAGTCTAGCCGGTTTTTAAGGTAAGGCTATATAAATATAAAGTAATGCATTGAATAATACATTGTTTAAATGTAGTGTTTAAACTAGCCTGACAAGCCAGACCCACATCAAGATGTTCGGTCTGGAAACTCACCATGGACAGGTCTTTCAAACTCCCTCTGCACGCGATAGGATAGCGCTACACCAACCAGAGCAACGAAGGTGAAACAGAGCTCGTTCATAGATTAAAAATTTGCCGTATCTGGTCGGCAAAACTCAGAACACATCTTCCCTTTTTAAGAATGACTTCAGTGCCGTTCTTTGTTCTTTTCTCACAGAAAAGCTTAACTCCAAGTCTTCCAGAGTCGCGGTCAAAGCTGATTCGAAAGACCGCCGTTCGCCAGTTTCTGTGTTTACTAGAAGCACGCAAACGCAACTCGGTCATCGTCATTATGACCCCGCCCACCGACTCTATACACGATGTGATTTGGCCGGCAAGAGTTAGGCGAATACAGCTCAGAAGGGTATTGAGAGTTGCTAGACGACACTCGTGGGCAGATTAAATTTGCGTCTAGATTTCTAGGCTATGTTTAAACGATATCTATAAAATAGTGTAGACCTACAAAGAGAACTGCAATGACGACAAGGCATGTTCAGTACCAACGTTTGGATGTTAAATAAAAATAATGATTGTGTGTTAAACAGGCATGAGAGGTCTTCTCTCTCCCCTGAGAATGTTGACATCCTAATCTTTTATTTATTTTATTTTTTTTCACTATATGCTCAGGCCCATTTTCACATCACATGTTGTATTTCACATGTTACACTTTAACAACTGAGTAAAATGTGATTTATTCAGCTGGTTATTTATTTTATATTTGTTAAAGCTATAACCATATAGGGTATGCTAACACCCAAATTTTTCTTAGAATAAATGGAAAGCAAATAAAAATAGTGTCCTCCCCCCTTTTTTTCCTGATCCGAAAAATGATCCGATCCATGACTCGTGATCCGTAATGTGATCCGAACCGTGAGTTTTGTGATCCGTGACACCACCAATACTATATACATCTCCCCTCCCTCTCTCATTTCTGTCAATAGGGGGGAGGGGGAGATGTGAGGGAAGATGTTTCAGCCGGGACTTTTTACTGCGCCGAGTCGAAGTACTCTCAGAAGTGCTATTCCGCCATACATTATAGTTCTACTTTTTAATCCGCTTATTAAAGCGCCACGTTTTATTTTATGTCACCATACTTGATCGTTCAACTACTCGTGTAACTGTATTTAAATAGGGGAAACATGGAGGTGTTTCCTTTACCCTTCAAAACTGCGCAAATTGAAAATTGAAAATATGCCCAATGGAAACGCGGCAATTTCACAAAAACGCCCATTTATTGCACGCTCATGAGTTGGTTTTTCGGGCAACCATTTTCGCAAAACTGCAATGGAAAAGTTTTTTTCCTGCATTTACAGGTCACCTGGTGCAGTGACACACTGCTGCAACATAGGGCCTATATATTATTTTTTCCACTGAATTTTTCCACGCCCAATTTTGTTAGGCTTTTGCAATTAGGCTATGTTTTGTTTAACTCACGGCCGATAAAGGCACAATGTTTTTTTTTTTCTTTAGTTTTTTCCTTCTTCCTTTAAGACAGAGGCAATACTCTGTCATATTTAGCTATACATATAAGTTCAAGACATAATTATAAACTATCTACTTTTATTTGTGGACTCAGGGAACAAATTATTCTGAACAAATTATTACTCCAAACGCTATCTTCATTTCAAAAAATTATTTTGTTCATTAAATGCCAAATTTTTCTTTTCAAAAGCATTTCTAAATTCAATTCATATTTCCAACAAACAAAATTTCTAGCCAAAATAACAAAAGTGGTAAAAAACAACAACATTTGAGTTACCATGCAAATTCAAACATTTCGCTCTTCTCTATATGCGTCAACCTGGCGTGCATATCTGCGTAAAAGTCGCTCATTCTTTACAGATGACGGTTTGTTTGGAGAGAAGACGAGACAGAGTTCTTTATTAAACTCATAAAAAACATTAGAATTACAGGAATACTGGATTCTAAACACAGAAATGCCACATTATCATGAAGACCTTGAAGCAGATCTGACACACACACACACACACACACACACACACACACACACACACACACACACCTCATATCCGTGGCACTTAAGTAACCTTTATAAGGGGCTTTCCTTGCCATTAATGCTTGGATAACAAGTCTCCTTCCAATAAAAATAATGGCTAATGCGGTGGATGGAATATACAAACCTACCAAGTGCCATTATTTTGGAATGACCTATCGCGAGAGGAAAATAATACGTTTTCGTCGCATAACTGTAGCTATGGAAACGCTGTCATTTCGCATTAGTTTTTTTAAATCTACATTTAAGAAATATTGCAAAAGTTTTTCACAAATCTGGAATGCGTGGCTTGTGTGAACACCCACCAGCAAATAACAAACAGGAGTGTGTGTAGAGTGGGATCATGGCATATGCAGAGTGGCAAAGCGACCATTAGGCAGATTGGTACCAAAAAACAGCATCTTTGATGGGCACCAAACCAACAAAAACAAAAAAAGTAATTTGCAAGAGCTGTCATCGAATTGTTGTTGCCACAACATGTTGGAATACAACAAACCGCCACCAGCACTTGAAAAAGCACCACTGGCGGCTATTTGAGGAGTATGTTGCTAAAAAGTCGACTGAAAGTACTGCCTCTGTAGCAAACAACAGAAAAGTATTTCAGAGTTGTTTGCAGCTGTTACACCATATGAAAAGACCTCGCAAATTTTGAAGGCACCAGGAGATAACTAACGCCGTAATGATATGGGAGCGCACGTGTTTAAAACTGGCAATGTTAGACGTTAGGGTTGTTTGCAAAAAATGTTTTTATAAATCTGTACTCAATCAAGTGTTGACTAGGGGATTTGTTCTGCACTTTATTTTATAATGCCACTGGAAGCCTTTAACTGTGTGAAGAAAATAAGTTTAAAGTAGCTGCACTTGAATGTGCACTGTGCAATATTTTAAATACTGGTTATCAGTCCTGACAGTTTTAGTCAATTGTGAATATTTTGTGTTTTGTCAATATAAGCTAGGCATACCTTATTTCAAAACCAGAGCTCTTTTAAAGAAAGAAACTTCAGTTGTTGAATGCGCAATATTTTGAGAATTATTTTGTGAAAGTCAGAAGAGCTTGTTGAAGGTAATTTTATTTGTTCTTACAGGAAATCGTTTGCGCTAGAGAAAATTGAGTGTTTTATTACAGGATATTTAGACATTGTAATACATTTTGAAATCAGTTCTTATCTAAATCTATTCAGTTCTTTTTCTTGAATCAGAAAGCATTCTGTAGGCAGCACTAACTACATTTTAGCAGCAAGAAGCTAACAGTCAACTGATAGAAAGGCACACTGCATCTGCTAGACTACAAGTCTCCTTTAATTTACATTGTGCTGCACACTATTGAGAATATTGAGCTGAAGCTTGACTTTACTAAATTAAATCGCAAATCAAACCGCAATATCTGTCAGAAAAAAAAAAACGCAATTAGATATTTCCCCCAAATCGCACAGCCCTACTTTTTATATAGACTTTTCATTAGGAATTGATTGGATCACAAAAAAACTGTCTCTGAGGTGATTAGATTAGAGGGTTTGAAAAATAAGAGTCAAAAAGGAAATTTGTTTCAGAGGTGAAGCAAGTCATCCCATTTTAATGAAAGATTAAAAAAAAAAAAAATTAAATACTCTCTGATGAATCATTTACTGTTTCCTTACACAAAACCAGGAACTGTATAAAGGAAATGGGGTCAATTTGATTTCATGTTGACTTTAACTTGGCATTCATTTGCCAATTACCCAAAAAAAAAAAAGATTACAATATATTAAAAATGGCTTTCTTTAGTCAGTTAACAATCTTCACAGCAAGCCTGTTCATCTTCATACTGAGCCACTTAATTTTATCCAGATACAACAAATCTAAATGCAACACACCTAAAACTGAATAATGTAAAAAACAGATTCCCCTTCCCAGGCCATATATTCTGGAGGTCAATAAACTTCCAAACCGAGATTGTCAACTTCCTGTTTACCCCCAATCTTCACACCTGTCCCACACTGGACTCATTCTAGTCAGCATGAAGGTAACGGCAAGCGCTATGCGAACTTACCAGCCGTGTGCAAATGCCCCAACCAGCAGCCTAGGGCGACAAGAAGGTGGACAATAATGGGGGAAGGAAGGAAGGGGAAAAAAAGAGTTTATTTTAGTCATATGTTTTATTCCATTAAATGATGACAACGTAAAATCAGAGATGATTTAAATTACAACTGCAGACTAAGGTGGCAGCCATTTTGTTCAGTAATATAATCAAAACTGATGCCAAAAGTCATTCTTTGATATGCAATATATTTTAGAAATACTAAAAACGACTGCAATAATCACAAGCAAATGATGTGAGAAATACTTATTGAATATACAAATTCACAGTATAACCTCTATATGACTTTAGATGAGATTATAAAAAGGCTTTAACCACATTAAGCTACACTGACACGAATAGAACACATTTTAACTCAATTTAAACTCAGCGTGTTTCATGCATTAATTGTGCCTTTCTAATTCACCCTTTTAAAGGGTACAAATTATGTTCAATATTTAGGCATTGTACATCCCACACATTAAGAATGCAGCATCTCTATACATGCGAGGATAATATAGATATTTAAAGTTTACATTCAAGTGTGCGTCATTATAAACCGAGTATTTATATATAAACGTCGTTAATATTTTACAAGTTAATATATCCACATACATTATACACATACATACGAGATCAGAAATGCGATCCTGACGCATAAAGACGGTCGTCAGCTCGAGAGGTTTTTAAAGACAGCCGTTAACAATCAAAATACGATGTAAAAGAGAAGATATGAGGAATATTTATGTTCAAAGGAGCCGAAAGGCCTTCCTTCTCGCAACGACACCACCATTAAAAAGCTACTTCTGCGAGCTAAGCAACATCCACGACATTCAAACTACTAGACGTCAAATATACAACCCAAAGCAGACAGTCACAGAACCGCGCAAGAAAAGCGTTCACTTCGACCATGACGCCAAACAATTAACGAGCGGCCCCAAACATGTCAAAATACCCTGTGCAGTGAGCACACTACTGAGACTTCTAACGTTACTTCCCTAAAGAGGGGGTGAACTGTTATCGATGATTAGGACTTGAATTCCTTCATGTGACCATAAAAACAGGACAAACCCGTAGCCAGATCCAATCCAGCGCAGTTCGCCGACTGTGAATTGTTCTGCTTGTGTGTATTTGGACTGTTGACATGAAAATACGACATGATTATGAAGGCCGTTCTCAGCACAGGCCCGAGTAGATCCTTTTGTTTATTTTGCCCAGTCCACGAAACCAACTCGAACCAGCCGAGACACGCTTACTGTCGTCACGCGACCAAACCACACAAAATGTCACCTCACCAGAACACACATGAGTATAGTTAGTTATTAATAAACTAAATACAACATGATAAGTTGATTTTCACACTCCGAGGCCTTACACACCGGTCTCGCGTTTTGTGGCCCAGCATAGGCGCGTTTGCCAATTCAAAACATCTGAGGTGGTTCTACAAAAAATGCTTGCACGTTTAAAACTACGTTGCTGCGGTTGATGTAAGGCACAACACAGGACAACGCACGACGGGGGGAGAAATAAAGTGAAGTTTACGGAGTCCAGGTGATAATCATGATCAGCTAACGCTAGCCCTCACGCTAGCCATGCTAAGTTAAATAAAACATTCAAAACCCTCAGAGTACCCAGCCACTCATAAATTAACAACATTTATAAGATTGATAAATAGCTGGAAATGGTTTAAAGTGTTGGGTAAGATAAATAGCAGAGTTTTGTTTTAAGCTGTCTTTGGTGCTAACTGTTAGCACGGCTAACCGATGCTAATCTGGTGAAGGGACGAAGCGTGACAAGCGATTATCAACAAATAACATGCATTAATTACAACAGCAAAGACAAGACGCAGTATAATGTGAACATTCAATACAATAGCACTAAAAAGAGAAAGATCGTACCGTTGCTGTCAGTATTTGGCCTACATATGGCAAAGCTAAAGAGCAAAGCCGGTCTCCTGTCGACGTGTATGCGGGCAAGATCAGGTCAAAGTGACTGAAGACGTAAACAAACTACCAGCACCACCAAACTACACTAATCAACATTTCACCTGAACACGACTGGATACAACAGACAAATCAACACTTGTGATGCAATACAACTTCCTCCATTTCAATCAGACGTTGTGACATTACCAACAAATAAAGGAGAAATAGAAAGAAAGAAACTTGTAATCATTTCTCGGTACCTTCTAGTTTGTGGGCCAGTTTATTATTATTTATTTAAGCATATCTCTAAATTGGCCCAACCCTTAAAAAATTGCGAAAAACACCAGAAAACGAGTCGTCATATACATTGTGCTACTGAGATGCAGCTCATCTTTATGGTTTTAAATGTCCTGTATATTTCAAAGGGGCTGCAAACGACTCTTAATTTGCTCTCGATATCTCGCCATCGTTATAAAAAAACAAATGGCTTGTTGTCACTACCATCATATCAATGTCAAAGAGTGAATATATAACACTAATAGATAAACAGAAACAAACAAGGGAAACAGGAAAAGGGCTCGAGGGATGACAACTGGAAACCATTTTTTCTTTCGTCTGGCTTTTCCCACTCATATTACACGGCTGCTGATTCACACGAAGGGCTCCGATGCGCATAGGACGTAAGACGATCCCCGGACATTGAAGTTAAATATATATGTGTATATTTTTGATGTTATTGTAATTACCTATTTGTTCCAGTGTTGTAGTAGCTGTTAGACACAGTGCAGCAGCAGCTTTACCTTCATCAGCTGAGCGACCTGCGAACTGCCGCATCACCTCAGCTCCCACCGCGCTCCCTACTTCCGCAACGCACTACTTCCAGCACCAAAGAAGAAATATTACGACAACAACCGGCACACAGAAGCCTTATCAACAACCGTGGCTACAAGTATAACGTCAATTGGAGTTATTGTGACTGGGTTGTGTCACCATTATCCCAGTGCTTTATGAGTGTATCACTAGCGCATCAGTAACGTACGTCAAGATTTCATAAAATCAATCCGCCAGGTCGTGACCCCCCAACACCACCATCTTAAAAAAACGTTCCCTCATACATAATTATTTTATGTTAACTATTTTTTAAATGAGTTTACACGTATGTGTTTCTGTCAAGCCATATGTGAATATGTACAAAAACGATTTTTGTAGAAAAATTATCTTTTTTTTTGTATACCAGTTGTCATGGTAACAATTAAACGTTCAAATATGGCGTCTCTGCTGGATGAAATTCTGTTTGAAACCGCTGGACAAGGTCCACCTCCCTCTAAAGACTTCTACCAGTTTTTTATGACACAAAAGGAGGTATTTAGCAGTACACAGAAAGATAATTCAACTGATATTTGTTGCAGTACCAGAATTGCAAAAACAGCATAATGTCATGTCTGATAAGCAAAATTGATTATGATGTTAAAGTCAGCGTGAAACACAAGATGCACTTGTCTTTTCACTGTTGTGATGTATATATCCGAGTAAAATGGCTTCTCGAAAAAGAAAAAGGTAGGGAGGGACTTGATTTTGTCCTTCAGGAATTGATTGTGGTTTGCTATTGGTCAATCTCATGAGTGACAGATTGTCCCGCCCTCGCGCCAGTGGTCACGTCATCAGAAAAGAGATGTCGCTGCACACGAAGGAAGGGAAATTATTTTGATTAAAGAATATGAGGGCATATGCATTTTGTGGCATAAAAAAATATTCCATGAAAAATAAAAATGTAAATTCTAATTTCAGGGTGACTGCAACTTGTCAAGTGTTTTTATTATTATTATTATTATTATTATTATTATTATTATTATTCCCAATCATGACTATATAGCCTGCATTGTAGGCCTAGTGTGTCACATTAAGCAAAATGTTTCATAATTCTTAATTACCAACAGGTTATATGGAGGTGGTGGAAGATTTCAGTCCGAACTGAATTCAGAGGGACACCACCTGGAGAGATAAAAATGTTCCACCATGACTTTTTGAATGATTCAAAATTCCAGGGTAACAATCCCATCTGAGTTGATTCTCCAGTTTTACATTTGAATGTGATTGGACTAATCATGATTTGTATATGTGAATTATGTTCATGATTTTAGAGCAGCTAGCTGTGGTCTTTGGCCACACTATTCTTGAGTACACTTTGGGTCTGTGTCAAGGGCATTTTGACTACCTGGAACGTTTACCTGACCAGCTGCTCTTTAAAATCCTTTCCTACATGTCCATCCAGGACGTTGGTCGTCTTAGCCAAACCTCAAACAGGTTTAAGAAGGTTAGAACAATATCTGTCCCTTCCCCTATCTATTTTATTATTACTGATCATTTCAAAGGAATCATGACTATAATTATTACTCATAAGCAATACACCAATAGCCTAATAAACTTGTCCTGCACTGTTTGTGCTACAGAAATGATATGTTGTTATGTTAATGTACACATGTGTCCAGATATGTAACTCGGAGGAGATCTGGAAGCAGACTGTGCTGTGTCATTGTGATATGATAACTGAAGACATGGAGATGCTGGCAAACGCCATGGGTTGGAAGAACATCTTCTTTAAGTTTTATTACAAAAACCAACATCAGGGCAACAAGGCCTGTACTGCAGAGGAAGAAGATAAAGCCAATACTGCATCTCCGTGAAATATAAAATACAACTCTCAATCAGCAGGACAATCAAAGTGATCACAGAGTGTTCCTTTACTACTTCTTTCTGTTCATGCTTGCAGTTATTGATTAAACACAAGCCTATGAAACAATCAAATTCAATCCTATGCTACAGTGATGTGAGTGCCAAGTATTCAAGCATTACTTTGATATAATTAATAAATGTAATCATAATTATTATAATAATTATTAATATTTTTTTTCAAAATAGGATGTTTACTAAGTATTTTTGTTTAGAATATGATCAAATCATTCACCCGTCTTACATTAGTTCAGTCTTCGAGCATGACTCTTTGGGTCTTTTATGAAAACTGCAGTGTGGAAAGTGACCAGCAGATGGCGCGCGTTAATAAAGCGAGAGACTGCAAAACCAATACTACTTGAACTGTTGAAGATGATGGTCAAAATAAAGTAGGCCTTGTTAACCTCCTAAGACCCAGGAAAATAAAGTCTTTTACATTTAGTATTTTTCCCATGTCATTACATTATTCAAAGCATAAGAAACAAATGGATATTTTTTAAATTAAATTTTATTCATGTTATGCTACACTGGGACTGTGTTTAAATGACATGAAATGATGGAATGTTTTTTTTTTTTTCACCAATCAATTTTCAGGTTTCAGGATTTATTTAACCTAACTTTGTTTAAAGATGATTCTCAACTATGTTATGAAATATAAAACGGAATCAATTGACATAGCCTACCATTTTACTTTATGCAATAGGCTATGTGGGTTAAGTGGGCAATGTATCTATACACTGTATCTAATTTGCATATTAATGTGTTCTTGGAGAAACGTTTTGGAAAAAAAGTGTAACAATAGGAGTAATAGTTGGCAACATTTTCATAATAATATCTAATATTTTATAGGAACATTGATATGTCATGTCTTTCCCCATTCACTTGTTGTGTGAACATGCTTTAAGTCCCAGTGTTGCTCTATTGAGGACATGTATGAAATCAATTCCCTGTTTTGTAACAGAAAGTCATATTTTTATTTACTGAGATATTGATTTATAAATCTGATTTAAATCATAATTATAATTTTTTTTTCTCCATAAAGGTGCAATATTTTCAGTCAGTCGTTTTTAAAGACCAAGGTTGATGTCCTGGTGAAGCCTCAAAACAAATGTTATCTCTGAAAAGGCCTGAATGTGCTCATTACAGGACATTCAGACTTAAAACGGTGACATGTATGGTGTCAGAGAAATTAACTCAAAAGGAATGTCCTTATAAGACAACAGTGGCACCCACGGAGGTTATGATCAACTCTTCGTTTATGTCCTTTGTAAGTGGTTTTGCATTGGGAAGTATTTTTAGATGATCCATTTCGATCAACGCGTATGCAGCTAAATACAACATTTAAGTAGCTGTTATTAAACGTGTCTTAAAAACATTACTGGAGTGCATCTTGAGACGAAATAATGATATTTAAAATATGTCAATTTAAGTTGCTTTCGGTTAAAACAGCTCAAACATAGGCTGAGGGAAAATGTTAGGGATTTTCAGTTTTCTGCAAGTTGTATATGATTCGGACAGTAGGTGGCGACAAGTGGCTGTTTTAGTGATTCGTTGAACAATTATCTTCAAACACGTGCATAGATTCATTCAAAAACGAAACACCGCTCGGAGTCGTGACGGTTGGTGTAAGTTATTTAATAATAACGTCTTGTTTATCGAACTATTGTAGCCTAATAAAAGTAATCATATTCACAGTCGTGCTGTAGTACTGAATATTCGCCGAGCTGTGATTATACTGCCATGTCTTGTTTAGAGCTAGATCTTAGATCTGCCGTGCTGATTACTACTCATGTGACAGACTTGCCATGTGCCTTTCAGTCAGGTAAATCTCCAGTATTTAAAACCACCATACACATAGTAAAACACTCATTTGGTAACTAGACTCAAAACTATTTATGAAATCAAACCCTTGGTTTGCTGGTTGTCTTTTTTTAAATTATTATTATTTATTTATTTTATAACTCATCACTTTTAACACTTTATTTTAGTGTCCTTTTTAGTTACACATGTAGCCTAATTGCTGTAGTAGAACCAAACCCTATTCCTAGCCCCTTCATATATATTATTATTATATTGGTCAATACTTAAATGTATACACTGCACTGGGACACCTTAAAGTAAAGCGTAACCTCACTTTCTTTGTATGCCTTTTTAACCCTCTGGTGCTGCTCATGTGGCGGTCAAAAATTATTTTTAGATTATGTTTTTGTTTAAGGATATTTTTTATTTAATATGAATATTTTAATTGTATTTAATTTTTACATTTTAATATTTAGTATGTATAAAGGATTTTATGGTGCTTAATTATATTTTATGGTAGATTAATTATATTAAATTATATAATTTACTAACTGTTAATCACTTTTTGAGAAGGCTTTCAAATTTAATCCAACTTAAACTGTTGTACTGGTAATTGTAAATCTTGAATGCTTTGGAGCACAGACTTTTGTCTTTTGACTTTTGTCAGATTATTGCTGAAAAAATTAAACAAAAAAAAGTTACAAAACTAAGTGTAAATTTATTATTATGAAAAACATAAGAATACAGATTTTAAACCATCTTTTATTAAAAGTTTCTAGTTTATTCTACAAATATTACAACGAAACAGCAATGAACACATTTAATTAAACCTAAATGTTGAAGTAGAAGAACTAAAATAGTGTTTTTTTTGTAAAAATGTACCCCAATCTTTATTTACAACTTAAAATAATTATATTTATTTATACTTCAATATTTCCTGAAAAAATAATTAGTTCATCCACATTCAATAAATCAATTTATAGAGCACTTCAATTTACCTTTCTGTGTTTACACTAGGAAAAGTAGTTTAAGAGACAAAATCAAGTGGCTTAAAAACAGCATATTATTGGTTTCTATTTTAAGTGTCCTGTTCCATTTTAGCAGTTCTCTTTTCCAATGAAGGAAAAATGATGTGTCCATATAGCAACATTGTACCATAGAAGGTTACATATATATTTTCCAAAACATGTTTTACTCTAAAGATGTGAGAAAATCAAAGACATACATCTAAACAAGTTGTGTTCCAACAGGCTCGCTGATATCTTAAAAAATGAGCTCTCAGTAAGATTTTTTTCTGGGTTCCAAGAAGTGGTTCCAAACATTTCGATTAGATTCAATTTGCTTCTTTTTTTGAGGACCATTTAATCTTTTTTTTTATATAACAAGTGCCAAATCCTTTACAAAGTTTCGTACCATCGTACCTAAAACAAAAAATAAAATGTAAAAAATTGTATAAAAATTTTAGGTTTCATTAAAATTATCTCCATTTGTGTTTCAAAGATTAACCAAAGTCTTTTGGGTTTGGAACAACATGAGGGTGAGTAAATGAAAACAATTTTTCTCAGAATTTTTATTTTTGGGTGAACTATCTTTAAAGTTAAAAAATATATATATTATTATTATTATTATTTTTTTACAATAATAGTGACACTTGCCTTAGCAAACACCACTCATAACATAATACGGCTACACTTATTTTTTTTTTAAGGTGTCATTGTTACAGTGTAATTATATGTATGTAAGTACTGAGTTATATTAGTTAAAATCTTGTACTGACCATTGGATTAGGGTTAGGATAAGGGTTCGGCTGAGGGTTAGTTGCATGTAATCAAGCATCATTTACTGTTATTACTATGGTAAGTACAGTTAAACCAAAAATTATTCAGGCATGTCTTTTTTTTACCAGTGGGTGCTGGACACTATGGTTCATTTATGTAAATTAAGATAGCAAAATAAAGTCAACTGTGACATATTATACCCAATAATTCTTTATACAGTGTCTGCCAGTAAAACTGATAAATATTTGGGACCAAAATTATTCAGACACTTTGACCGGACCATGTTTTGCTTGTGTTTTTTTCTTTAATTGCTAATGTGACCTTTTACATCACAGAACAAACAAAATGAAGCATTGCTTGGTCATTGGTTGAGCAAAACCGGTATTATGTAATTGTGTATTTCAATTTAACAGCTGACAGCTGATTGGTTTATTATAATCCATTACATACCTTTCCATCAAATGTATCTGATAAGATGAATTTATTCTGACACAGTTTAAAGCTGAGTTCTTCTTGTCATATTTTATTACCATTTTCTAAAATATAGTGAATAAACTGTGATAATGTTAGAAAATATTGAAGGTGTCTGAATACATTTTATGGTGGACTGTACATGTAACATGTAACAAGGACACTGTTACATAAAGTGTTACACAGAATACTAAATGATAGAAAGAGAATTATATGAATCTTTTGTGTCCGTCCTGGCAGAATGATCAGAGCTTGTAACAATTTCAAAGCCTATTTTTCTCTCCATTGCTTCGCCCTTCCTTTTTCCAACCCCTCCCTCCTCTCTCTCTCTCTCTCTCTCTCTCTCTCTCTCTCTCTCTCTCTCTCTCTCTCTCTCTCTCTCTCTCTCTCTCTCTCTCTCTCTCTCTCTCTCTCTCTCTCTCTCTCTCTCTCTCTCTCTCTCTCTCTCTCTCTCTCTCTCTCTCTCTCTCTCTCTCTCTCTCTCTCTAGGGCCAGGGCAGCAGCTTGACGACGCAGCATTGACAGAGGCCTGTGAAACGATTGCTGGGCTGAGAGAATAACAGAGAGGCGCTGCTTTGGCCGGCCTTGACACTCAAACACACACACACACACACACACACACACACACACACACACACACACACACACACACACACACACACACACAAAGCGGCACAAAGGAAGTACTGCTGAGAGAGAGCAGCTGATCTGGCCCTGAGGAGAAACTGTGCAGCCGAGTCTCTATCTTTCGCTCTCCTCACAACCATGGCAGAACAAACTGATCTCAGCCTGGGTCAGACTGTTTACATCTACAGCTGCTCAAATATGGAAGAGGAGGAGGAATAGATCAGGTATATATCACCCCTGCTCACTCAGAACTCTCTCTTTCGCTGTCTTACTTTCTCTACTAACACACAGAGAGATTGTCCGTTAATGCTGACTAAAAAGAAGCATTAAAATGTACGTTGTGCTTTCCGCTTTGGGACCAGCCAGACGATCGAGTGTCCAAGAGCGAGATTAGTGTGTGCAAGCTTGTTTTGTGTGTATACTGTGGGAATCCATCCAGACAGTCGTTTCAGTACGTTTCTCTTGATTGCGTTCCAATAAAGGCGGGCCTTACTGTAAAAATGACATGATAATCTTGTAAACAGCATGAAACTAAATGTTTCCTGCACTACAACATGATTATTTGTACAACTGTGGAACTTAATCATCCACAAGTCGAAATACTGTAAAATTATAATAAAACATTTTTCAATTGCAGGATTGGGGATTCTGCAAAATGACCACCAGGGGGCACATCACTGTAGTTCCTCACACAGACAAACATTTCATCGTACCAACAGGGACCAGAGGAAAGACGAGCTCGATTATGAGGAACGGAATGAACAAACGTCAGGTTGGTAAAGGTATTTTAATCTTACCGAGTCATTTAAAGAGTTAGAATCGAATGAGTTAGTCATTTGATTGCAGGATATGTTCAACTGTAGCCTGCCCTCTTGCATTTGTTCCAGCAAGATGACAAAATTGTTTGGTCATACGTATGTGATGCTCATGTTAAATTCTCATTTGTTTGTCTTTGATGTATTCACCTTTTAGATGAATAGCTCAATGCTACAATTTAGTTTCATGAGCTTGAAAGTTTCCATCTATAATTCATTACGAAACACAACAGCCCACATATTGATCTAGGCCTTATCTTGATCGTCAGAGCGATATGTCATGGTGTTAAGTTTGTTTTATTTCGCTTTTTTATGTTATACTTCAGGCCACGATGGCCTTGAGTGGAAGATTGATGCAATGTTCTCACTTTGGGCTGTGGTTTTACACAGCGTAGAGTAGGCCTCACTTTGACAGGCCTCAGATGCATTATCATCTTTGATGCTTTCAGGGCCACAGCCTACACACATATTATATCGTGACAAAGAACAAAAGTACTTTAGCAATGCAGCGCTTGTCTGCAAGCGGTTCCCTGCATACTTGTGATGACTGTTCTGTGGCCGGTAAGGCGGAAATCCTTACACCCCGGGGGTTATTTAGATGCATTACATCGCCTTGCAGAAGAATCCGTTGCAATCCTTTTTTGTTGCCATATTTTTTTTGCCATCAAAACAGATATATATTGTAAAAATACATTTCATAATGATAAAACTGCACACAAAAGCAAAGGACAATAATATAACATTTTAATATAGCAAAAGAAATATCATACTTAAATATTAGTGTGATATTAATGATAATAAATAATATATGCTTTATTTATAACACTTTTAGAAAAGTCTGTTTTCTCTATTGCTTTTTCACAGGTGTTTTACATATATTTTGAATTTCGCTTTGCATAGTTGTGTTCCTATTACGCGCCCTTTTATGAAGTCTTGATTTTGTTTTTGGGGTGTACTAGAATATGCTTTCTTACTTGATTGTTCCAAAAACACATTATTTTTACAGCACCTTTCTCCCAAGTCTGGTTAGAATGTGCCGTTTAGTTTCTGTTTAGATTAATCCCCTCCTTCCGAAATATGAAATGTGCTGTGATTGGCTAGCTGGCTCAGTGTGTTGTGATTGGCGTCGCTTAGCGTGTGTTTGGGAAATGCCATGCTCGCTTTCCATAACCGCAAGCTCTACTCTGATGTAAATGTGAAGGTTTTGGCATCAATTTCAAACCAATTTTTTTTTTTTAGGGCCCTAGCACCGATAGTGTGAGGATCCTATTGGAATTACTCTGCCTTTTCTTCTTCTTCTCCGCAACGGATAACATTTTTGAGGGTCGAAACGCGCACGCAAACGTATGAAACTTTGCACAGGTGTCAGAAGTGGTGAAAGTTTACGTCTGATATGGTTTTCAGAAATGGTTCGATAGCGGCACCTATAGACACATGTAACAGGCCAATACCTACAAAAAGGAACCAACAGGAAGTCAGATATTTCGAATTTTCTCTGCAAAATTGTTGCAGTTTTTGTCATTTCCAGAAGTTGTACTTTAACTAACTCCTCTTTATCAGATTAACATCTGATAAGGAGGGTCAGTATAATCTAACGGCCTTTGCGACGTTAAATTGTGAAGAGCTTTTTTTTGGAAGGTGTATCCATGGCGGCCTGGCAAAATTAGATGTTTTGCCATGAAACAAGTTGGCAAGATGTTGTAAGTCAGGCATACAATGTCCAACCTGCTTCAAACTTCACATGTTTGATAATAATCTTGACCTGAACTCATCTACAGGCCAATATTCAGTTAGTCATAGTGCCACCTGTCAACAGGAAATAGCATGTTTTACACTAATTCACTCCCAGAAATATATTATACAATATAGTAAAGTGCCAAAGATGCTAGAAACACTTCAAATCACTGTAAAAAAAATAAAATAACACAATGCAACACGTGGCTAAGTGCTAATGTATGTGATTAACGCCATAAAATGGGAAGCTGTTGTACTTGTAATTCAGGCATACAATGTCCGATCTGCCTTACACTTTACATCTTTGATAATAGCCCTGGCCTGAAGAGATCTACATGCCAATATTCAGTTATAGTCAAAGCACCCCTTGCTGACAACAGGAAGTGTCATCAAAATGACTTTGCTATTTCCCCCCAAATTTTGCTTACTTAAATGCATGTCGTCCGCTATTCACTGTTGGTTTTGGTGGCCAGGGTGCGAGGGCCCTTTCATCGCTGCTTGCAGCTTTATTTCAGTTTTGTAAATTTTCATAATAAAATACATTTTAGATACAATGCTATACAACACCATTTAATCATGATACTTGTCGGAAAACAATGTTAATACAAACAGTAATGGATCACAAAATAAAACCATGGTTAATTTTCCTAAGGGGCGGTGAACAGTCTTACAAAAGCTACAGTAAACACTATATCAACATTAATATTGGCTATCATGCTAAACACGTCTTCTCTAATGCAGCTTAACCAGGCCCCGTCAACGTTTTTGTGTATTCCATGAGTAAAGATTATTTAAATGAGTAACACTGTGACTTCACAAGATCTGGAAAAACAATGTTGTCCAAACAAGTCGTTTGTTGTAGTTCTTGGAAAGTGGATTCTGTTAAATATAATGTCTCTCCCTTTGGAGGGGACTTTGGGCTTTGTAACCTCCAGTGTAGTAGTACTCAGACTCGGTCTTGGACTCTGTCTTGGTCTTGGTCTTGTCATGGGCTTGTGTGCATTTGGACTCGGTATTGACTTGTACTCGAACATATTAGGAACTGGACTTATTCCAGAGTCCACTCGAGTTCCATTCAAAATATTTCATGATTATAACTGTACGTTAATATTTCGTTAAATTGATGTTTGATTGAAACGTCCAATGATTGGTGATTTTCTTGTGCGCAACTGCGCATGACTTGAGACCATAGACTGTAAAAAAATATGGACGTAGTGTCCGTGACGTCACCCATTGGATTCCGATAAGCCGTTCTGAAGCTTAAAGTAGGGTCATCGTGTGTCACTCCTGGATAACAGATAATGGGCAAAAAGGCAGGATGTGGGCGGAGGTTAGGTGACACAAATGACTATAGACGGCAAATAAATGGCTATCCACCTGTTACCACGCCCTTAATTATGCAGAACTTTAAAGCTATATATAACGTAAATGAATGAGTTATAAAAAAAAATCACCCCCTCATAGCCATATAGACCAAAACCACATTTTGTACCAGGCTGTAAACATGTTTTTTCTGCTGTAAATTTCAGAATTTTAACATGGAGCTCAATGAGATTCTGCTCCCTTCTGGAGCTTGTCCCTAGTGGCCAGTCGAGGAATTGCAGTTTACATTACTTCCGTATTGGCTTCAAGAGAGATCACGGGAGGTTTCCGCTTGCTTGAAACCACGCAGCAACCTCTCGCGGTCTCTCTTAAAGCCAATACTTAAGTAACTTAAACTTCAATTCCTTGACTGGCCACTAGGGACAGGCTCTAAAAGGGAGCAGAATCTCATTGAGCTCCATGTTAAAATTCTCAAATTTTACAGCAGAAAAAAAAACATGTTTACAGCCTGGTACAAATTGTGGTTTTGGTCTATATGGCTATGAGGGGGTGATTTTTTTTTATAACTCATTCATTTACATAATATAAAGCCTTAAAGTTCTGCATAATTAAGGCCATGGCCATTTTGATTGACAGGTGGATAGGTGGCCATTTATCAGCTATCTGCTAGTCATCATGTCAGCTCAGCTCCGCCCACGTCCCGCCTCTTTGCCCATTTTCTGTTAACCGGGCGTGACATGCAGTGGCCAAGATGGCAACGGCCAGCTTGACACTACTTTTGCACTTTAGAATTCTATGGGTGACGTCACAGACACTACGTCCATATTTCTGTTATTTTAATATATTTTATGTTTTTACAAAGTAGGAAAAAAAAGTGTCACAGAGAAAACCAAATCTCATTTAATTAAATAAAATGAATACAGATACGTCGACTACTGACAGACTCAACACTGAACATCTTCCCCCAAAAATGTCTGACAGAAGCCCTAATGCCCTTCTTCTCTCCATCCAGCACATTCACACTTTCGTTTTAAAAAGAGAGGAATATTTCTGCAGTCACTCTTGTGCACGCCCGTAACTAAAAAGTTAATTAAATTGAGTTCTCAGTCTCGTCTCGGACTCAACCCTCTCAGAATTTGGACTCGATTGAGCTGGTCTCGACTACAACACTGGTAACCTCACAGATCTTTAGCAACATTATAGACTAAGTAAAAACATAATAGGACCACTTTAATAGAAAAGGTACTGGTAATCTTCTGCCAGAACATTAATTGTTTTTGTACAGATGTTTTTCTTACAGATTTTTCATTATTTATTAATAATAATATTTATAAATATATATAATAATTATTTTTTACGGCCGTAAGACGAAAAATATCTTAGTAAAGTTTGTCCCATTGGATCCAGTTATTAGGTCTAAAGCATTTACCCTCACTGCAATAGTTAGATGCTAAAATATATTAAAGCAGACAATAGCATGCAAAGTGGAGATTCAGTATAGATCAATTTTATATCTTATGTCCAAAGGTGATTGATTTCCATGACTTGACCAAATCCCTGCCATTTTTTTATTCTCTGTATTTTCCAGGGAACACTAATATCTTGTATGAAATTTGTTTAGACAGCAGGGCAATTGAATTAAAAGATTAAAACATGTGATGTTGCTAATTATTTCTAATCAGTCTAGCTTCTGATTCTTATTTCACCATCAGTGATTCACGTATAAAACAACCTGGGAGCTGAACACAGGCCAGGCCACTAGTGAATGCAGCCTTTGTTACAGGAGCTTGTCTTCATGGCACCCAGGTAATCAGCACTCAGCCTTGTTTCCAGAAATAACCGCTGGTATCTGGGCATTAGGTTCACATGCTGCACTGCCAGCTGAAGGAGGCGGTCTTTCTTGCAAGCTTTAAAGAGACACTTCACTGACTCAGATGTAAACAAGAGCTTATTCGACTGGAGAAAAAAAAGTGGAATAAACCTTTCGTCATCTACAGATGAGTTCTGCCAACGGTTGTAGGAGCTTTAGAAATTTAACCCAAAGAACAATCAAGACAATTATGTTGGATTCTACCATATTTTTTAGGTCAATAATTAAAGTTTCATCAGGGTTGGTTCAGATCAAGTGCTGCTGTCAATACAGCAAAAGGAACAAATGAATATGAAGACATAACAAACATCTTTTTTAATTCAACATACATTTTACAAATAAATAGAAGCATTTTCACCAGTGGTCTTAGACTTAAAATGACAAGGAATTATATTTCTATACAATGTCCATTATAATTAATTACATTTATTCAGTATTTTATTCAGGTGACATATGATACATTCAGTATTTTTTTTAATTTAAAAAAAGATTGACATTTATTAGTGTGATTAAAATATGTTGGAAAACATATTTTACAGAAGCTTTATAAAAAAATAAATATTGTAAAAAGATTTGTGTGCAGTATTTATTTGCTGCCCTCACCCTGAATAAAGACATACCCAGTTTGGGCCATGAAATTTAATAACCTGCAGATGGAATTTGTAGTTGCTCCTCCTATTTTTCCCTGTCCATTCCCTCCCTCTCTCGCGTTCTCTGCAGAACAGCCGCATCCCTTTGCATCAATCAGCAGCCATGTTGAAGGTGATCCCACAATCCTCCGCCACCTTTCCGCTTTCTCCCGAGCTCTCGTTCTCTCTTCTGTGCTCTTGCGCACTGGTTGGTTTTTCAACCTTTCGCTGAACCCCCTCTCCAGCCGTCTGCCGTGTTCCCGTCTTCTTGCCCTTATCGCAAATCAGCATTACTGCTTGCTCATGCACTCTCTCATGCTCTTTTTCTCCTCAGCTGCTCGCCCTCCTTCTGTTGGATATCAGAAATGAGTGTTTGAGAAGCAGACTGTGCGGTCTCTCTTGCTCGTTCTCTTTTTCTCACACCCACCCACTCGCTCACCACCACAAAAATAAATGTTTAAAAATGTTGCAGCAGTGGCAGCGGTACAGCCACATTCAGATGTGCATAAACACATTCCGGACCGGAGAAAAGCATGTTTCATAAGGTGGCCGAGGGACAGGCGGGGAACACAAACGTGTGTGCTCTGTGCATCTAAATTCATCGCTGTTCATAATCTTTTTTTGGTGGGGTGGGGGTGGGGGGCTCATCTGAAATAGCAGCACCCACACCGCTGTTATTTATTCTACGTGATGGAAAATGTCAAAAGCTGTCTCGTGCCAGGTGCCGTTTTTGTTTTGACACCAGTGGTTGCATTGTTGCATCCACCTCACACGCAATGCGAGCATTTCTCACATGTTAGCGCGCTGATCCGTTTTCCCCACACTCTCTCGTTCCGGCTGCCCCTTTGCAGTGGTTAATGAAGTTGCAGTCCTTGCTAGCACGCCGCATCTCTTTTCCGCTGCTAATAATGCACAGACAGCAGCGGAGCTGCCTAGCCCGACTATTTATAAACTCCACAGTGGGCGAAGAGACTCTGGTGGCCAGCTAGCGAGCGTATGGAAGGAACAAGACCTATAGCAGGGTGCAGTGGAGCAGACTGATGCCCCCTGCCACCTCTGGACTGGGTGTCTCATGCAGCGAGGGCACTGGGACTAGGGTGAACGAAAAAGAGAGAGAGTGTGTGAGAGAGAGAGAGAGAGAGCGAGCAAGCAGGATAGACTTATAGGAGAGTCTGCGATCGCAGCAGAGAGCAGCAAGTGACGAGTTGAATCAAAAAAAAAAAAGCTGTAACACTTTCGCCTGCAAACGAAACATCTTTTCCAGCCATCAGTGGATCGCAGGAACTGTAGAGGAAGGCGTGAGCGATGTTTTCCGCTCTCCATCCACTGAAGCGCTTTCTCTGATTAACTGAAATAAAGGTACGTTCAGCATGCTTTCCCCTCCAGTTTCAAACAGACATAGTCGAGCGCGTTTTTACAGGTCAGCGCATGAAGACTCGTGCAGTTTTATCTGTAAGAATGAAAGCTAATGTTTTCGCTCTTTGTCTGACTGGACATTTCATGCTCATAGTCAAATGTTTCTCTCATTTTGTACAGAACGGTTTGAGGGAAGGTGGGGGATTTTTATTTTTCTGCCATTTCGCTTATCCGGTATGGTAAGTCATGTTAAGGGTGTGGCAGGTTATACATCCACGGACAGTAATGTATTTTACGCCTATATATAATGCCTGAATATGTTACAAGAAACCTTTACTGGCCAAAATAAGAAATAGCGAGCCTAAACTTTTTAGTTTTAATGTAAAACGGTCCTTCAACTCAAATTAGCATTGTCATCCAGCTCTTCAAGTCTAAGGGATGTGATTTTGGCTGCGTACTAGTCCACTAAACTCACACACACGCACACCAATGCAGATGACCGTGATCCTCTGCCATTGTCCGCAGCTAAATGCTACCAGGGTTTCCCAACATGGCGCAGTCTGTAAGAATGAACCGTTTTTCTCTGGACAGAAAGCACAACTGCCTGCTCAGCCGCCATTCATACAAATCCCAATAAGTGCTGCGCCACAGCATGTTGCCGTGACAACGGAGGCCTGTCAGACAGGGAGCAGGCGGATGTTTTCCCAGCGATTAAGAGAGGTCTGTCTCTCCCGCTTAGCGCAATCACAAACAGTACAGATTAAAAGAGATCCTCAGCAGCAGCATACAAATAAATCTGGCATGCTGTTACATCCAGACTCTGTTGTTTAATGCAGAGTAAAGGTATGGACTGACTGAGCAATAATGCTGTATCATGTTTTTGATGATAAGAGTCAGATATGTCTTCTTTGTGGTTCTCTTGTTTCCTTTCTCGTTATGACGAATGCATAATGCATCAGGGCGACCACAGAACAGCCTGAAGAAATGCTCTTCTAAAGTTTGTCTTTTCAGAAACTGAGCACTGAGCAAATAATGCTTTGCTTGTCAAACATTTTAATATTTAATAGTAATGTTCTCAGAATTTAGATCCTAAAATCCAAAATCGCAAGATCGACCTCTCTCTAGAGTCTAATAGAACATTTACAGGCAGCCATTTTACTTTTTGCCAAGATGCTTTTTGTCGTGGTTTTAAAATGGCTGCTCTGTTGAAATAAAATAACCTCTCAACAGAAGCACGCAAAACGTTACCTTCTCGCCAGACTCGTGTACATTACTGAAAAACAAAACTCCATTTATTCTAAGTACATACTAGAACATGGTCAATTTACTAAAAGTGCTGCACTAGAAACTAATCTACTAACAATGGCAAAGCGTGGCCTTTTTAACTTGATGTGGACCGTACCGAAAATGCACAGTTAGCATGACTGTCATCTGTGAAAATGTCTAAAAAGCAATTCTGCATCTAAAAAGGTCATTTGACGCCTAAGTGTTTCAGTTTAGGAGTCAGTAACTCCCACACAAGGGGCCCTGAAAGTGCTTAAAATTACATTGCAGTCATTCATTTGAAGAACAATGTGATTTGACATTCCATCACCGTCACAGACAAAACTAGAGCCTCGTACACAAAAAGAGCAAGAGAGGAGAACATTTTACAAATGAGAGACAAAAGACAAACAATTCCATATGAAAAACTGCCTCCAAACTAATATTTGGTACTTTGCTGACATTGGCCATGAGTGTTGCTGCATCTGACATATTTCCACTTCGCAGCGGCAGGTCACTCTTCCTTGTGGGGAGCATTTGAACTGGAAATAGATAGCGAGAAACAGAAATAGATACATTTGCTAGGATGGATATTCAAAAGCTTTTGTGTTCCTCCACCAATAGGGAGATGGATAATCTGACATTTGTTAATTTCCTCATTATGCTGCTATGTAGTTTAGTCAACTAATGAGTCAAACGAGCGCCATGCACTGGGTGCCTGACGGAAAATTAATTTGAAAGGATAATCATACAATTCAAATCTGAGCATAACTATGGAACTTTTTCAGACATTTGAAAGATACACTTCACTTATACATTTACATTTATATATATGTGTGTGAATTATGAATCAAATGAATTATGATCAATTCATTTTAATTATCTATCTATCTATCTATCTATCTATCTATCTATCTATCTATCTATCTATCTATCTATCTATCTATCTATCTATCTATCTATCTATCTATCTATCTATCTATCTATCTATCTATCTATCTATCTATCTATCTATAGATTTAGTGAGAAATGAATGCGTGTTTTGATCATTTTCACATTTCATATTTATATATAGTTTATCACTTTAACACACTGTTTAGCTCTTTTACTGTAATTTATTTGAAGTACTTGTTGTGTCACATATCTATATCTGCCAGGGCTGATGTCTATAGATTGCAGTATAATGCAGTATTTGTCACCTTTTCCTGTTACATCTAGATGATGCTGTTCCTTCTTCTCTTTGTTTCGTCTTCACACTCTCTGACAGCTGGCATTTAAATCAGTAAATAATGAATTTATCATAATATTAAAATTAAAAATAAATTCTCATCATATTGTATTATAATAACAACACTTGTTCCTGAAATATTATAAAAATTGAAGTTTAAATAAAAACTCGAATCTACTGCTTGCTTATAATTAACAATGTATAAACCCTGTCAATACAAGGCATATCTCATGGATTATTATTCTCATGGATTTTGTGTTGTTTTTTAATGTCTAGCTTTAGCTTTAATTTCGAAGTCATCTCTGTCATATGTATCCCTCTCATGACCTAATTGTGTTCAGCTGTGTTTTGTTCCCTCATTAGCTCTTGTGTGTATTGTATATTGCTCCTGTGTTTGCCTGGTCTGCTGTTGCCTTCAAGTGCACCTGGTAAGATCTTACATCGAAGCAAGGAAATCATAATTATGGCATGTATTCAAATCCGCAAACATGGCCAAAAAGCACAAGTTGTTATTGTATAAGTTTTGTATATATCTTTAGGTATATATTTATTTCTAAATATAATAGCTCAAAGCTATCTTGTAACAGAAGCAGATTAAAGGGGTGCAACAGGAAAACAGCGATTATAGTGCTTTATATAGCACTTTGTAGAGGACATATTTATTACATATCCTTATAAACAAAAATATAATCCTTGATACTTCCGTATTATGTCAACCTACATCCAGCTTGAAACTATGATTAATTTAGGCCTATATCCAAATGCGGTTAAAGGTTGGATTTGTCTGTATTCCAGCCCATTTTATTTGTTTCATTATCTTTTCAAGTCAGAAGGAGTCATGTTATGCATTGGTAAATGGTAAATTGACTGCATTTATATAACGCTTTCAACAGACCCATGGCCACCAAAGCGCTTATTGCCTCACATTCACCCATTCATTCCCTCATTCATACATCAACGGTTGTTTTTGTTTATGGATTTTTGTTTTCAGTATTCTTTATTTTAAAGAGATACTCCACCCCAGTATATATATATATATATATATATATATATATATATATATATATATATATATATATATATATATATATATATATATTACATTTACTCATCTTAATGTCATATTTCATCTGTAGAACATGAAAGAAGATATTTTGATAAATGTGAGGTTTTTTTTCCCTCAGTACACTGGTCAATGTC
The DNA here is from genome assembly GCF_024679245.1 of Pseudorasbora parva. Taxonomy (NCBI): domain Eukaryota; kingdom Metazoa; phylum Chordata; class Actinopteri; order Cypriniformes; family Gobionidae; genus Pseudorasbora; species Pseudorasbora parva. Next base: position 10,008,148 of record NC_090187.1, read on the forward strand.
AATGGTCTCCAATGTTGTTTGGTTCAAAACTATTTCTTCCTTTTTTTGTGTTTTAAAAAACTTTGTGAAGAAAAAGTAATTTGCAACAGGTTTGGGGTAAATGATGACAATTTTAATTTATAAGTATCAGGAGTATCAGGAAGCGCAGTAATGCTGAAAAATTGTTATAAGCCTTTAGGATCTATTAGGAGGCAAAAGTCTTCTCATTGCAGCAGTCAGGGCCGAGTTAAGCCACCCCATGGCTTGTGTTAGCGTTGCCTTAAGCCTTACCGTTTTGACTTATTAATTTGGTCACATGGGTGAGCAGTCTGTGAAGGTTAAGCAGCGTCAGCATAAACTTTAATTTTTCATGAGCTAGGCCAGGTAAACATCTCTTCTTGTGCCTCTCTGATATTTTTCAGCAAGAGACATTTCCAATATATTACCAAACGGCCATTGCCAACAGAAACACAGCGCACTCACCAATGTCAAACACTGCATTAGTTCCATTTAGCGTCACCTGTTTCTGTGGACCCCTAGTGCTGGGTTACAGTTCATGTTGCCCATTCGCATAATGCAGCCCTGCCAGCAATTCATTTATTATATCTTAATTTAAAGTAATATATTTTACTTTGTGGAAGTGCCAGTAGAGGACAGCTCTTTCCCAGGCATTGATTCTTACTCACTTCCTCCAATAGACAATGGAGATCTCATATGTGGCTTTCTTCACATGCAGTGATGCAAAGAGCAATGATGAGCAAAAAGTCACCATTCTTATTATCTATCATTATCCAGTAAACTGAGCTGCCCTAAAAATAAATACCAAATGGAGATGGAAGTGCATAGGTCAGTGGCAAACTATTTATTTAAAATGGTGTATTCAAGTATTCAAGTTTCTTTCTTCTTTTTTCTTTTTTTGAAGGATTGTATCCTATTTATGCAAATTGTTGCAGCTCTTTATGTGCATTGCTTTACTTTTCTGTGCAGTCATTTCTGTTTTATGCTTTTCTTTGTGCATGCATCTATGTGTACTTACCTTGTACAAAGTATGCTTCTGTACTCTGTAATCCTGAGCACAAAAATAAGTGAGAGCTAAGATGAGGAGAAAACATGAGGGTAGAATGAAGACTGTAGTGGAAGTGTGCAAACATCCTCAATAGTTTGTTGTATTTGCACTATATGTGCCATAGTTTATGTGGTCATTATCAGTATTTGGGTTGGCCTATAAGAACTGCATATATTACAGTTTTGGTTAAAAGGTAACTTCACCTGCTAACTACTGTACCTTATGTACTAACTTTATAGACATGATGGTGAACCAAGTGACTTATGAGTTGAGTCATGCTGCCATCTAGTGGTTTGTTGTGATTAGATTAGAGTCGTCAATTAATTACACTTCTCATTGTGTGGTTTACAATGTATATTTGTTAACATAGTTTTTAGATCATTTAAAGACATGGTTTGGCAAAAAAATAACAATTGATCATAAAAGTCATCATTTACTCACCATCATGTTATTCCAGAAAATGTATGCATTTCATTATTTTGTGGAAAGCAAAGGCGTTTCTTATTTTGTGCTCTGCAAAAGAAAAAAAAGCCATACAGGTTCGGAACAGCAATAGGGTGAGAAAATGAATTTAAATTTTTGGGTGCAGTCATGATGATCTATGAACAGTGACATATATAAAATATGTTTTATTTATTTATTTTTATTTTTTATTTTTTTACTTTGTGTCTCTTCTCTGCAGATGACTGTGGTCAACCCCAGCACTCTTGGTCTGGTGGACAATTCCCACCCTCAAGCTGTCCTCAGTCATCTTAGTGAACAGCGTTCACAAGGCCTATTCTGTGATGTAATAATCGTTGTGGAGGATGTCAAATTCCGTGCTCACCGCAACATACTGGCTGCCACAAGTGGATATTTCCGTAATGCTTTCAAAACGCCTGATATCTACACGTCCAGCCATGTGCTGGAGCTAACAGACCTGAAATCTGAGGTCTTTGCCAGCATTCTAAACTTCATCTACAATGCCAGAGTGGAGTCAAGTAGCACAGAGGAAAGCAGGTCTCTGGTGGCAGCTGGAAAGCGTTTAGGAATTCCCTTTCTGGAGAAATTGCTTGACTCTGAAAGGCAAAGCTCTGGTCTCTTGCAAGGCCAAGCCTCTGCAAGCGGCGGAAGATCAACCGGTCAGTCAAAGTTGGCAGACACATACACACTGAAAAAAGAGACCCTCAAGCCTGAGGAGTTAGACTGCTCCAAGGGCCCAAGGATCACCAATGCGTTCTCAATTACTGAGGCTGGGGCAGTAAACAACCCATTCTCTACACTGGATCACCGTGACAAAGTTATTGAGGAAGGGTATTCTCCTTCCAGCTCCCAGGATGCAAGCATATCACCCATAGAGAGTGAGCCTGCACATGCTCTAACAGAGCATTCATATGCAGTGAGCCAGGGGCAAGAATCTAAAGAGGTTAGCCAGGGGAATGATAACGGAGCCATCATGCCTGTTGTTCCCCCAGCTAAGACTGTGGTTAACAATAGACTTGGACCTATAAAGAAGCGTCGTATACATGGAAACAGTATTCCGTCTTTCTCAAGTGAGCCAGGTGCTAATGTGCCCACAAATACTGGCACATCTGCAGTGGAAAAGGCTACTGTTGCACCATTATCTTCCTCCCAGTTATACTCAGAAGCTGCACCAGTGATACATTCCAGCCTCGATCTCTTGCCACCGCTTGACGTGACACCCTCTCAGGATGCAGAGCCACCCTGCCTCAGTCCTCAGAATGCACCCAGTGTCCCCACCTTCTGTTGCCAGCAATGCCCTGAAACCTTTACTGACTCTACGCTCCTCACCATCCACATGCAAATACACAAGAGATTTGTCAGTCATTTGTTTTGCAAGTACTGCCATAAAAAGTTTATGCATCTGAAAAGATTGCGCAATCATGAGCAGGTTTGTGTGAAATCTCTAAAAGGCCCATCTGAGTTAGAGACTAATAATAAAGACTCTTTGAGAGTCCCAGTCTCTAATGGTACACATAATGCAAATACCACGCCGCACTCTTTACCTCCACCAGATCTCGATATCCCTTTAAGTTTAGACCCCACATTGACAAGTCCTCCTGAGCTGTCTCAGGATCAAGGTAATGGGTCCTTAAAAACAAATAGCACTTCAAGGACATATAAATGTTCTGTATGCAAACGAGCTTATGTGACCATTTCCAGCCTAAAAAGACATGAGAATGTACACTCATGGCATAGAGCCTATCCTTGTCACTACTGCAACAAAGTTTTTGCTCTGGCTGAGTACCGTACAAAGCACGAGATTTGGCATACCGGGGAACGCCGGTACCAGTGCATCTTCTGCTTGGAGACCTTCTTGACTTATTACATTCTCAAGAATCACCAAAAATCCTTTCATGGCATCGATCCACAGTTGGCTGTCAATAAAAAATCAGCAAACGGTGGGTTCAAGAGTAGTGTCTACCCCATAAAGCTCTACAGGCTTCTCCCAATGACGTTTAGAAAGAAACGTTACAAGTCATACAGTCATACATACTCTGAGGGGATTGAGGGCAATGAGGATTCCTTCAGTGAACCACTGGACAGCTGTTCCCCCCACACTCTTTTTGACAGTGCAGTACCTACAACTAATTCAGATGTTGTTAGTGGCCAATCATTATTTTCAATGCCAGTGACATTCATGGCCACTCCGAAAATGATGGCATCAGAAGCTCCTCGCATTAGCTTTGACAAACCATGTGACCAAAACATAGGATTTCCTATGTCATCTGAGGGAGAGCATCCTTCGAAACACCTTTCTACTGATTTCAAGAAAAAGTCTGGATTTGATGGCAAAGGGTCACCGCTCTTCAGCCACAGATTTACAGATTCTTCAAAAGCAAAAGAGAAAAATGCAGGGACCACTCTGATTACAGGTGGAAGTGTAAGAGATACTTCATCTGAGAAAAACACAGAAAACAACGCAGACATTCTTCCATTCCTCAACATACCATCTGTCTGCTCCTTCGAAGGGTTGAGCAGGCTGAGTGAACTGTCAGCAGCAGCACAAACCATTGAGGACATGGCTAATCAGCTGCTACAAGCAAGACCCGAGAGCATAACACCGGATCAGCCACCTAGTGGAAAGACAGAAACATACATTGCTAAGCCTGCATGTCCAGGCCCATCCGTTGACAACCAAGTCCTCCCCCTCTGCCAGATAACAGTGAAGATTGGCAACGAGGCAATTGTTCGACGAAAAATAAAAGGTTCAAAGCTATTTCCAAAAAAGAGAAAAAGGAAAAGCTGGAGACAAGAAGGCATAGGCCAAAGTAGCCCTGCAGTAGAGAGTATTGGAAGTCCAAGTCTGCGACTGAGAACAGAAGTCACAACATCAGTTAGAGAAAAGGAATCATATGATGATCCAAATGATCCTGAAACCGACAAACTATGGCGACCCTATTACACATATAAACCTAAAAAGAGGGGTAAGAAACTGAAAGGCAAACGAACAAGGATGAAACATCTGAGATGCTACACGAGACCAATGTCACCTGAAGCCAACGAAGACTTCAGGGAGACACCATTCTGTCCAGATGAGAAGATCTCAGCAGACAATTATGGGGTCAGGAGGGAACCAAGGCATAGCAGCCAAAAGGAATCTTTCCCCTGCCACAGCTGTGAGAGCTCTTTCTCTAGCCAGACCTCCCTCAGCATGCACATCATCAGCTGCCATCAGCCACGCTGTAGAATATGTGGTAAACAATGTCCCCCTGAATCCAGCACAGCTGGGCCCACTGCAGAGGATAGTGGTGACTTTATCTGCAAGAGCTGCACTGAGGATGGCTCCTGTTTCAGCTCGGATGTGGCGTCCCACAGCCTGAGCATGGAAAAACGTTACAGATGTTCTTACTGCCCACAGCGGTTCCTTTACCTTGCCACCAAGAAAAGTCATGAGAAAAAACACCTAGAAAAGTCAGGTAAAGGACACAATTGCAGGTATTGCTCAAAGGTATGTAAATCAGCAGTGCTGTTAAACATGCACGAGAGCAAGCACTTCAAGTCAGAAGATGGAGAAGATCCAGACATGGCATGTAATATAATAACCAGTTCATTACCTAAAGAGCGCAAAGTACAGATCAAACCCGAGCCTTGGGAAAGCATGTATACCTGCTCAGAGATCAAGCCTAAGATAGGGGAACCTATGGACATAGATTCTGAGGTTAATTATCCTACAATCACCAGTGTCTACAAGAAAACGTCTTTGTCATTTCCTTATGGGCCAGATAGGCCTTTCACTCCCCTTCCTTCAGAGATAAAGAGGAAGAAGTCCAAGAAAAAAAGCATTCTGGAACGTTCTAAAGGATTTGGATTTGAGGGGCACACACAGGACTCTGTGATATGGGCCCAACAGGATTGACCTGCCAACACAGGTACAACCAAGTAAAGAGCTGACTCAGTCCAATCTGTCAGTCAAGAATGACTGTAACCAAAGGAACTTCCCAACAGCCTACAGTTGCTCAAGTCAGAGCAGCATTTCTGTAAAGAGGAACCTCGTTTTCACACCCACGACAGGAAGGAAATGCATCTCCTGCTGATGTCACATAGAGTAATGACGTAAGTGACAGGGCAGGCCTTACAGCATTTTGAAAAAAGGGGGAAAAACGCACAAGAAAGTATGAGGAGGTTAACATAGTGACTTTATCTTCAAGAGAACTTGTCAGATGTAAATATATAGAGTATTTTTGGTCGTTCACATTAAATACTATTGGTAGTTTTCCACATTTTTTATGAGAAAAAAAGTGGTTTTATTTTTATACGTTTTTATTTGTCTAAGTCAGGTTGATCTTCCCTATTTCATTGTTCATTGTGTTGTACTCTATGCATCAATTAAAGTGAACGGCTAGCACCTTACGGTAAAGATAACTGAGTGATTGTACTTTTATTGTAAACACTATTACCACTTTTTTAATGTTTTTGTTGCACAAAAATATTAACTGCTGATAAATGCTAAAAATTATTTTCAAAAATATACCAAATGCTTTACATTTCATTTATAAAATTTCATTTAATTTTGTGGAATACTTGTAACAAATGATGAAATAAACATTAAATAACACAATAACACAAGTCATGTTATTAAGTGGCCTATAACACAATATCTTGTTAAAATTGTAATGTTGGAAAATGTTATGTTAGCCACAGTAATGAAATTTAATCAATTTTTGTAACTTAATTTACCAAATGAAAGCAAGGCTGTAAGGGATATGAACAGTCCATGCAATTTGAAAATTGCAATTAAAAAAAAATTCTACAAATGGTTAATTTTATTTTCCACACAATGTGACACGATACTATCTTGAAAGGGTCATCGGATCCAAATTTCACTTTTATGTGGTGTTTGCATAAATGTGTCTTTGCAGTGTGTGGACATAACCACCCTACAATGATTAAAAAAAAAAAAAAGTTTCAATAATCAAGCCATTTTCATTTTTATTTTCATATTGCTCATGTTTTGCCCATGACCGCTGACGAACTGTCCCATATTAGCATATTTCTGCCCCCAGCCAGTTGTACACTGTCCACCAAGCTGTCCACCAGCCTACATGGCCCACGGAAGAGAGGGGTGAGGTGAGCAGTAGCTCATTATCATTTAAAGAGACATGCACTGAAACGGGTCGCTGTGAACAGGTAAAAAAATGTTTTAACACAAACATTGAGGAATTTTAACCAAAGGATGTTAAAGGCTTTGAAGATCCTTAAGAATCCCACCAACTTGTGGAAAATGGGCATCCGATGACCTCTTTACAAGGTTTTTTTTTTTTTTTTTTTTTGAAAATTGAAAATATATTTAAGAGATGCACGTTTTGTTCACTCACTGATGTTATGTTATGCTGTTTAAGGTGACCTATACAGGATTTTCAGTTGCTGTTTACAAACAAAACTTTCAAAGTTGGCCTTTCCTCATGGGCAGAAGAGAACACCATCAGAAATGCAAGCCATCTCCCCTGACATATAAGTTGCTCACACAGCAGCCCAAATGACTCTACCTGCAGGAAGATGAATTATGAGCTATTTGTTTATCATGCATAAATAGCATTTTTTATGTATATGAAATTAGTTATGCTATAATAGTTAGATGACTGGCTTTAATTTGCAAGCACGTTTAGCTATCTTCAGCCTAGTTTGCTAATAAACAGCAACTACGTGTTATCATAAAAGCATATACAATGCCTTGTAATGAATTTAAAGTTTCAGTCATATACACTACCCAAATAAGGTAATTAGTTAAAGGACAAATCCGGTGAGAAAGGGGTAATTAACAGATGGTTACGGAGTAGATATGATTTCATGAAAATCAAATGTAAAGAGTTTTATCTCTAAAAGCAGATTAGCTTATAACACTTGTCTATGGGGCACAGGGTAAGTGAAATTAAATCGCTAGTTAATACCACTAACAAGGCTAAAAATAGCCTCACACTAACACAGTAGCATAATGAGGGTCACAACATGCAAACCGAAGCATTGAGAACTTTATAAGTGTACAAACAGTTTAATAAGAAGATACTTTATAAACACAGTACATTACGCATTTATGGACATGGTCTCGACAAGTCAAACCATGAATGCTGTGCAAAGTGATGAACTGTGTCTTGGAAATTTTATATGGGCCGTTGTTTCTGGAAGAAAGCACTGAACGCTACAGAGAAAATAAATAAATAAAAATGTCCATGTAATTAGATTTCACAAACTTAATTCCTATCGACTACCTCACATAGAACAGCGTTCGTCGCTCAACTAGTCGAGACTGTTTTCCATGATTGCTCCTGTCCGTAAACGCATAATGCACTGTCTTTATAAAGTATCTGCTTATTAAACTGTTTGTACACTTACAAAGTTCTTAATACTTCGGTTTGCATGTAGGGACCCTCATTTGACATTTGAGTAAGCTAATTCATGAATTTAACATAATTTAAATATTTTTAGTATTGGAAACTTGGCTAGCTTTAACTAATTCAATAAATGCTAACTTGCTGAATGGTAACGCAATGCGTTGAAGACATTAGCATAGAAATTCCTGAATAAATACGGCAATATAGAACATTAACATATTTCTGTTCTCAAACTAAGCTCATGCCCCACTCCTCACCATGATGGTAACCACCCCAACACACACACACACACACACACACACACACACACACACACACACACCAAAAAACCCAACATAACATAAACTCTTCTAAAATAGAACAGCAAATAACACTGCTAAATATATCACTTAACATCAATCTTGCACACACACACACATTTTATAACACTTAATTGTAGCATTTGTTCTCCCTTTCGAGTGTCACAGAAATCACAGCCCAGGATTTCAATAAAATTTAAGTTTGTATAAATGAAAAGAATCAAGTTCATAAAACTCAAAACAATGAAACAATTCAGATTATTTAAAAATGTGTCAGTTTTGTGAACTTATAAGAAAAAGAAAGTAAATAAATAAATACTCATAAAAGTTCATTTGGTTTGTGCTGAGGAGAATTTAGCAGAGCTTCCCAAGACAGCCGATAATGTCCCGCCCTCACCTGTGCTGCACGTTGTTATTGGCTGAGGCTACTCACCCAATGGCCAAAGGTGCAGCCCAGAAACATCCCGAGCTCAGGAATTCAAAAAGAAAATATGAGAAAACAGGCACAGGGCAATGTCTTTGTAGACACAAACACCACCACACACTTCTTGTTGTCTATCATTTTTTGGAAAAATCCTGCATAGTGCATCTTTAAACTAAAGGGTACGCAATAGTACAGCACATTAAACAGACTTACAGCCTTGTTTTTGTAATTGTGGCACATTAAAATAAATGCCATTTACCTTTGACTAAGGTCTATTGTACTGTTGACTGAGTTTCCTGCCAAAGAAATAAAATATCAAATGTCAGTTTTCTGCAATTTGAATACAAGTATATTTCATTGCATTTCCTATCTTTAGAATCCATTGTTAAGGGGTTAACACCATCATACAAATAAACTGAAAAAAACATGGACAGTTTGAGAGAGAGAGAGAGAGAGAGAGAGAGAGAGAGAGAGAGAGAGAGAGAGAGAGAGAGAGAGAGAGAGAGAGAGTTAAACAGAGCCAGAGCTCCTCTTCCTCCTGAAACTGCGGACTTGTAAGTGGGAACTCTGTTTATTCATTCAGATGTCTCTTTCACTCTGTCTTTGGGCCTCCATTCTGACCCATCTGAGAAGCTCATTCCCGTTTCTCTGTCGGTCCTCCACACAATGCAGCATTCACAGTGTCCCGTCTGGGCCCACGTTGACACCAGTGCCAGATGTTCTAAACTCTCCACCACCGTCAACTCCACTCTCCGGAGATAAGCTGAGATCTGGTAGCAGGTTTGTGCCCAAAACAGAAAGCATATCAGTAAAATGTATGTGAAGGTTTTTCATTCATTCCAGGTCATTAGGGAATGTCTGGTAGTTCATTCATCTGTATCAGAACTTTGTTTTACATTTTTCAAAAACTTCACCAGACAGCCTATCAGCTACTTGAATGTTTTGCATGCCTAATCCATCAAAAAAGAAAAGAAACATCTGCCAATCTACTCAAACATTGGGCCAATGTTTCCTAACCGACATGAACATATGTTAAAAAGGGACTTTTACAATAGCACAAGCCCTAATACGGCCAACTGACAAGTCATTGATGAAGGTGCAAAGAAATGTCCTAACAAATATTCTAATAAAGAAATAAATAGATGTAATGATGAGCAAAACAAAAATCATCCATCTTTAGAAAAACCGACAGTGGCCAATACAAAAGATGAATTTCGGATTTCCATATTTGCAATGTGAATGCCCTATAGCAGGGGAAACCTCTACATGGGAGACCAAATATTTCTGTTCCCATTTTCTTCATCGTGTTTCTACAAACTTTCAAAACAATTACACCAATCAGACGAGAGAAAGATGTCAAACGTACAGACATATTAGAAACCTCCTTGCAGCAGTGTACTAGTACACTTGCACAAGGTATGTGCAATAAATGTATTATTATTATTATGTTTTTTAAGTGAATTTTTATATAGTTTTATATATTCAGTTTTAAACCTACTGTGGAAATACATCATCAGTATGTGAAATGGGTCTAATGACAATAATAGTATGATAATTATTGTTTATTGTAGGTCATAAAAGTAAAACAAAAAAAAAATGTATGTCTTAAAGTCTGTAGCATCTCTCACACCGACCAGGGATGGTGCATACCACTTTGCAAAGCTTTATTTATTAGTAGGCTAATAATAACACTAATACTAATGATTGATATGTTTTTCCAAGTGATTTTTGTGTCAAATTCTATTCACCTTAAATCCAAACCGTAGATGTCAGTAGACCGCTAACTTCACTTTAAAATGAAAATGACCCCATAATAATTTCTTCACCCTCAAGCCATCCTAGGTGTATATGAGTTTCTTCTTTCTGATGAACATAATCAGAGTTATATTAATAAATATCCTGACTTGACGCTTCAAATCGTTATAATGGCAATGACATGGTCCATTGAGTTTGAAGCTCAAAAAATCACAGCCATCATAAACGTACTCCACACGGCTCCAATAAAGGCCTTCTGAAGCCAATCAATGGGGTTTTGTAAGGAAAATATCCATATTTAAAACTTAAAGTAAAATATCTAGCGTCCGCTAAATTATCTAGCTGTAATGCCTCTGGCAGTTTAAAACACTTACAATGTGTGATACGTTCATAGTTTTCACGTTTCGTCACACGCTGGAACACCCACCTGGAGGGCCTTTTCTCCATTGCCCACCAGTCATTTTTACCAAGTTTGTAGTCAGTATTAATGCAGTAAGACAGTGATATTAAAATACTAAATTCAATATACACCTTATTGATGTTGCATACTTTGTACAAGAAAGCAGATGAACATAATATTAGTGCAACACAAGGTTTCTCGTTAGGTGTTTTTTCCCATCTAAACCTTTTATAAAGAAAACAGGTTGCATTCATATTATTGGTTCATCTCGCCTCTACTTGAATCATCAAAAAAGTGTAAACTTAATTTTATCTTTTAATAGCATTGTTATATAATAAGGCACTTACGCACTAAGGATTTTTTATGTGGTCGGTTCACCCTCTGCCTGTGCTTGATCAGCTCTTTAACGGTTTTACTACAAATAATCTGTGTTTAAGATTAAGTGGTGCAACAACTCGATTTAAAATAACACCAAACAAATCCTAGATTAGCATTAAACTTTGCTTAATTATCCTTAGGCAGTGTTTTTCACATTAAGCGTTTTAGAAATGCCCTGATGTTTTTAGTGTTTGAAATACTGCAGCAGGTGGATCATAAGTGCCCAAAACATGCATCTTGTTCACATATTTTTGTTTTAAGCTGGAATTTTGAGTTCTATGGCGGTTTTGCCCTCCAAGGCTCCGCGACAGTCAAGTGACTGAAAACTACACTGTAAAAAATTTTTTTAAAAGTAATTTAATAAGTTACCTGGTTGCTTTAAAATTTTGAGTTCATTGAAATTAAAAAATTGAGTTAATACTATGAACATTTTTGAGAATCGACAACCTTCATTCAAATTTTATTAAAAGATGTAAGCATATTGGGTAATTTTCTTTGTGATAACAGTGAAACATGCCACATTGTGATATTGTCATGATTTATCACATTTTTATGTGGTTCAGATACAATAATATTTTGAGTTTCTATTTATTTAACCAATATCCTTCATTGTATCAACTCAAATTTTTAATTTCAATAAACTCAACATTTTAAGGAAACCAGCACTGTAAAAATTTTTTTTGGTTTTTGTTGGTTTAACTTAAAAAAGTAAGTAACCTGGTTGGCTTAAAATGTTGAGTGTATTGAAATTAAACATTTGAGTTGATACAATGAAGGCAAATTGTTTAATAAATTAAAAAAACTAAAAATATTATTGTATCTGAACCACATAAAAAAATTGATAAATCATATTTGGCATGTTTCACTGCATCATCAAAAATAAAACACACACAATTACCCAATATGCTTACAAAATCTTTTAATAATATTTTAATAAAGGTTGTCGAATCTCAGAAAAATTTCATTGTATTAACACAACATTTTAATTTCAATGAACTCAAAATTTTAAGGCAACCAGGTAACTTTTTTTCTAAATAATTTTTTTACAGTGAGGTTACTTACTTTTTTAAAGTTAAAACCAACGTTTTTCTTTTTCTTTTTTTACAGCAAGAGATTGGGTGCGTTTACAAGCACGTTCTTAAGCGGTAACCCGTTTTCTTTTATCGGAGTAAGGTCATAAACGGCGTAAGAATAAACCGGTCTGAACAGGTAGTTTTTTGCATCTTACCTCGATTTCACGCTGCATGTAAACACATTAACCTGCTTTCTGTCAGCTTATTGAAGTGCGCATGTGCGATAGGTGACAAAAACGCATAGCTTAGAGCAGACTCTTTTAAGACCCAGAAAATTGTAAAGATGTGTTCTCTTCTCATGCAGCAGAAGTAGAAGCTTAATTTCAGTCCAAACACGGCATCTGTAACTTCATGAGGGATAAGAGCCATAAATCTCCCGCTGATACGGTGCACGCTTTATTTAAAATCACAACTGATGTAACATTTGAAAAACTGGTTTATTAATAAAGTCATGTAAACACAGTTTACTTGCATTATCAGTTTACTGGTTTGCATGTAAACGGGGAAAACTGATTATTTCAATAAGCTGATTTTTTGAGTTATCAGCTTACTGGTGTGCATAAACGCACCCAGTCAGGTTATAGGCCTACGTTTTTTTTTTTCTGTAAGTAAGGAAGGCGGTCTGGCAGAAGCTAGTTATTTTTCTTTATAAAGTATTAAATATGGATATTTTCTCACAAACCCCAATCAATTTGCTTCAGAATGACTTTATTGGAGTACATTTATGATGGATGTACTTTTTTGAGCTTCAAACTCAATGGATCATGTTATTGCCATTACAAAGAAATTTCCAACTGTCAGGATATTTATTAATATAACTAGAGATTGTGTTCATCAGTAGGATGAGTAAACTACGCTGTAATTTTCAAGTGGACTACTCCTTTAAGTTTTAAAACACAAGTCACTGGGTTTCTTCCGTGGGCCCCGGGGTGTTCATCTGCTCTGTCGCTCGTCCTCCACTAGGGCTTCCGTTTGTTTTGACTACATGATGTTGTCTGTGTGAGTTGATTCACACAAATCCCGGTCTGGCGTCGCGACCAATCGCGCTGAGCCGGTGACGCTTCGGAGGGCCGTCCGTGAGCCTGCATTCATAAACGGATGTGATAAGTGTTGAATGTACTGTACAGAGACGAAACTTGGACCATGGCGGAAGAAGACGACACGAAAATCCGGATTTTGCAGAGCCTCCGAGGAAAGATATGTAAGTGCGACACGTTGCGAGTTGGATGTGTGTGAGGAAGAGTGTGTTTAGATGGCTTTGGGAGAGAAAGAAAAAGATCGGCACTGGGGAAAGAGGGGCGCGGTAGGAGCAACACACACACACACACACACACACACACACACACTCACTCAGAACTACTGGATGGGGCTCTGAGAATCCAGCGCTGTTTGTCATATTGTACGCACAGTTTGGATTTGTAGCCCACATGATTTTAGGTAATTTATTTTAAAACAATGTTTACCTCTTCAGTGACAGATAGAGCTATTTTTCCCCGTTATCTGCGAGTTAGCCATGGTGCTAACATGCTCCGTAGCCTGGTTCCCCCTCACAACCGCCGTTTTACTCATTATAATGTTAGTGCAGGAGTGAACTATTGTTTTTTATTTACTCGTTGTAACTAAATCAGTCTTTATTTCACCGCAGTTGACGGTTGTTTGATTCATTCTCACCCGGATTGAGGTTGTGAAATAGACGGTGGAATCCTCGCCGAAATTTGACAAATTCTGAGCTGGACGGAAGTTGTTGCAACGCTTTAAATTCGCTAACACTGCCACAGAATAGATAATTCTATTATTCACATTTTAAAAAAATGGTAAAAGCGTATATTATACGTTATAATATAAACTGTACCTCAATAGCCGTTAAGTGGTTTCAAATAACATATTACTCAGTACGCAGTTAATTTATTTCCCACATTTATTAAGGTAGTAGGCTACAATAAAACTGTCGTAACTTGGTATTAGGAGCTACTGTCACCCAAAAAATAAATTAAAATTACAGCTTTTTTTTAAACTGTCTTTGCAGAAGATATTCATGTATTATGATTTTACAGTTGTAACTATAGCTGGAGTACTTATGTTATAGTTCTTATGGTATTAGATATATTTACACTTTAAAAAGTGGGTATGATGCTTATAAATTATATTCATTTGTAAAATCCAGTGTAGTCCTGTTGATTTAGTTAAATAGAATGCAAGACGCATTACCAACTTTTTGGAGAATTTTTGGACATGATATCGTATCGTATAGTAATACCCTATTATTTTTGAAGCTCTGCCATGGTAATAAGTTATTCTTTGACTATAAGTTCAATTGTACATGAGTATCATCATCATATATTTCACAGTACAGTCTAAAAATGGTTTGTCAAGTAATAACTTTTGAATCGCATCTATAACATTTGAATGAACTAACTGGTAATTCAACTGCTTGATTTTAAAGTGTACTGTTAATATGATATCATTAGTCAAGTAAAATGTTGTGTCATGTAATAACATTTGAAATTAAAAACATTAATGTAATGTTACAAAACATTTTTAAAGTGTTTTGTGATATTACCATATAATACTCTAATTGGAAAATAGTACTTTATGTACTATTAGATAGTACTTATATACGAATATGACAGCTCAAATGAAAGATCGCCGTGAATTAAAATGACCCCTGAGATTTTGACATGTTAGGTGTGTTTTGAATAGACTGACGAGTGTATTTCGATTTAAAATTCATTTATTTAAAGTGATATGTTGTGTACACTGTCAGAATTATTGGTGATAATTTTTTACTGTCTCCCACCCCTCACCCACAAAAAAAAAAAAAAAAAAAATTGAACTGAAACCTTCTGTGTTGCAAGTGACTTCGTGGTAAATCATCACTCACTGGAAAGCTCCCTGAAAGCCTCATATCCAAACTATATTGCATAAATCATGTGAAGTAGAGGAGCTCTTTATTTTACTAAAGTATAAAATGAAAGATTGTAATGTAATGAAAAATGTCATGTGGTAACTTATGTTAAAATGTTTTATTTTCATCAGATATTTAAGTTGTTTAGTACCTTAAAACCTGTCTTGATACAGCTTTCAGCAATAGTCTTATGTACAGCCCTTCATGCCCATTTTTAAAACTGTGTGTGGATGCGTATGATCGTGTAAAAGACATCGCTTTTATCTTTCCACCTGGATGAGGGTAGGCTTTTCTGATTACAGTAACCACCCTGTAACCTGTGTTTGCCACTGTACTGAAACGGCTGTCTACAATGGGGGTGTTTTTGGTAGTTGGGACTTTTAGGGCATTTTGGAGACTTGGAAGTTCCAACCTTAGGTCAATTCCAATAATCAAGTAAAATGATATAAATACTAATACAACAATAATAGTGAATAACTAGTGAATAAATAGTTAATAACGGTTATGTGACAGTGAATGTAATTTGGAATTTCAGACGTGTGTAAAATCATACAATTTTGTTTCATATGATCTGACAGAAAATGTTAGTGCATTAAACTTAAAGATGCCTTCATGAAGAATTGGGAAAGTCCTTAGGGAAATTACAGAATACTGATTAATAATTGTTCTCTTGTTCGTAAATACTTTGGGAAGAAACCAGGTACTGTTTACTTTTACATTATCTAACCTGAATTTCCTATCATTTAAAAACACACTGAGTTAAATATATGTGTGGTTTGCTCCACTCCTATTTTTATAAAAGGATAAGGGCATTCATTTGTCTACTAGTGTTTTGTAGTTGGTTGACGACAACTGTTATTGGATAACTGTTATGTCTTTGCCTAATAATGGCTACTGCCCATTGGTCTGTGAGGTGAATGAATGCATGCAGCTCAATGGCTTTTTCATTCACAAAAGCACACCACGGTTTCAGAATGACTTTTATGAGTATTTCTGTACGTAGGCCAACGTGTGCCGTGCGTCACACTGCAGTGATAGCTTTGTCCATGTAAGTGTCTTTATTGGGGACTTATATCAAAACCAAGCATAAGAAAAACATTTAGTTACGGCCTCAACAACAAAAATAAACCATTCTGTGCATGCAGCATTTAAAATCTGTTTGATTTAATTCCTGCAATAATATTAATCTGCTAAAGTCACTGAAATCCCTTAGCTTAACCCAAAATCGGGTATTAATTTGGATTTGGGCCACAAGTTTCCTGTGTACATAGTCAAAAATATGATGATGACTAATATACCAAGACTAAGTGGTATAGTTCATATAGGTTCTACAGAGAAATTAGCATATAAAGATTTGAATAGTTGCCCTGAAGCGGCATACTTGATTTACACTGTAAGAAAAAAATTGGATAATGTCATGAAGAAAATCTCTAAAACAACTAAATGCTAAAAACTTACAATACAGGTAAAAACGTGTGAAAAAGCGATAATTCCTTCATGTTAACAGTAAATTGGACCCTATTTTATGGATTGTTCTTAGAGTGTAGTAACTCACAACGGTTGGCCACCGCTTTTATTTTTTTAATAATGCTTTTTTAAATTGAATATTAGTTTATAAGTTGATGGGAATCACTATATAAAAGCGTGGTTTAATTCCTTTAATATCATCATTAATAGGATATTTCATTACAATACAGATAGCAACAATACTAAAGCCCAGGACACACCAAGCCGGGGCCGAAGAACTAGCGGCGGATAAAGCTGACTGTGTTGTCGCCTCTTGTTGGCTGCATCTCGAACCATAGACTTTTAAAAAATATGGACGTAGTGTCCTTGATGTCACCCATAGGATTCTGAAGCACAGTTTTGAAGCGTAAAGTAGAGACGAGCTGGCCGTTGCCATCTTGGCAACTCGTCACGTCACTCCCAGATAACAGAAAATGGGCAAAGAGACAGGACGTGGGCGGAGCTGAGATGACTAGCAGACAGCAGATAAATGGCTATCCACCTGTCAATCAAAGTGGCCATGCCCTTAATTATGCAGAACTTTAAGGCTTTATATAATGTAAATGAACAAGTTATAAAACAATTCACCCTCTCTCAGTCGTCATGAAGGGCAAACTTAGCCGTATAGACCAAAACCACAATTTGTACCAGGCTGTAAACATGTTTTTTTCTGCTGTAAAGTTGGGCATTTTAACATCGAGCTCAATGAGATTCTTCAAGAGCCAGTCCCTAGTGGCCAGTCGAGAAATTGCAGTTTAATTCACTTCCGTATTGGCTACTACAGAAACTGGGGGAAGTTGCCGCTTGGCTAGAACACACCAAAAGGACTAAGGCCCAATTCCAATTCTATTTTATACCCCTTCACCTTTCCCTACCCCTACACCTACCTGTTCCCCATGCCCCTTAAAACAGAGTGCCAAGGCGTAAGGGTGAAAATATTCCCCTCAGAAATGGGATACCACTACTATACAAGTCATCATACCCTGTTTTTATTTTTTATGTTTATTTTTTTGTAACATTTAACATTTAACTAAGCTATATCTAACAGAAACCAGGCACAAGTACGCTTAACAAATTACTCACTCGCTGCTTAGCTTTGCGTTGGATGTGGACTTAATAAAAAGTTGCTTGTTTTTAGTTAAAAAACGGTTGAGCCTTCGAGTTTCCTAAGACGATACAGAATGATACAGAACACAAGACTGGTGAAGCCGCTTTTCCATCGGGCCAAACTTTTCTCTTTTGTTTATTACCTAGGGCTGCAACAAACAATTATTTTGATAATCGATTATTGTCATCGCTGTTGACAATCAGTAAGTTTTGAACATTTATTCAATTAGTTAAAGCATTGAGGTATACATATTCTAACTATAATATAAAAATCACTTTAGCTTTTTGAAATGTTTGTTTTAATGAACTTTGAGCCAACCAAACAGGTCATTCTCTTTAAGTTCTCAGATTTCTGTCCAACTCAAATCATTATCACACACAAATACTTTCTAAGCATTGTTTAAATATTCTGTTTTCTTCCAGCTGAAAAAACCCCAACAAAAAACAGCTGCAATTCGTCTGATGAAAAGTGATCAATAATAGGTGCTGCTTTTCTTAGAACTGAAACAGAAAAATGGGACATTTACTTCAGGACACAAACCTTTTTACATGACATTTGAGCTGACAGATTCTCATTCACCTTTTAATTAACAGTATGAAACAGTAACTGACATGTATGATCCTATCTCATTTTGTAAGTCGTCATGCATATGGAACAAAATACAGGCAAGTGATAAGACTATAATACCTCATAGTGTTACAGTGGACTCCTAAGCTCGATCAAACTTTATTCTATCCAAAATGAATCACATTACTGTAATTATTATTTTTACTTTAATCATTATTATTACTATTATTAGTAGTATTGCATTCTCTAATAAAGACATTTTCCGCTGATTAGTTAGCTTCAGCTGGAGAACTCTCCTCTCACCGGCTCCTCTTGTGCTGGAATGTTGCTGGGATGGGAAGTTTAAGTGCTCCAACATGCACGTTGTGTTTCTGTTAAAAGCAAGTTTCCCCTTGCATGTATTGCACACGACAACATTCTTGGTTCAAAGTTTTGTTAAACTTTCCCACACTTTGCTAGATCGGAATTGTTTGCGCTGTTGTCTTCTACCTTAATAGCATTTGGAAGGGCTGCATTATACTCTTGCGCCACAGCACCGTAGTGGTCAAATTGCGATATTGCAGGCATATTATATCATTATATAATATATATATTATATTAATGTAATATCATTGCAGATATTACATTAAGTCACGTTAGATCAAACGACTACTCGACAACAGAGATATTCGTCAGTAATTTTTTATTGTCGACAATGTTGACTAATCATTTCAGCCCTTTTAATAACTGCTTCATTCCATGCTGATCCAAGAGCAATAAGACCACGTCCCCTATTTAGCGTGTTCTTGTGGGCGGAGGGTTAGTCAACAAACAGTTCTAGTGACGTCATTCCTGAAGGAAGTGCAGGGGTGTAGTCCAAACTGGCTGTTCGCTGTAGGCTTTGAAAGGGAACTTCTGTTAAATAAAATATCTCGCTTGGCATTGAACTTTGAGCTTTATAATTTTACAGGTATTATTTATGCTCTAACAGCAACATTTCACACTAACTAAAGTTTGAAAGATGGAATCGCGAAGAACAGGACCTTTAAATTCTCTTAAAATACCTTAGCATTGTTAAACTTTTTTGTGTTGTTGATCCATGAATCTTTCCATTGGAAAGTGTAATTGGTACCCTCACGGACTAAAAGACTGTTTTGCTCACTCTGATGTTATCTTTTTCTTTTCTTTCCGCTTCTTTTTGCACACAAACGGCCACATTTACATGTGGTCACCAGCCCCGGCCATCGGCAGGTGTGCGTGCACATATACAAACACCAGGAGGAAATGTTTTCATGTTGTGATGTGTTGGATAACTGTGAAGCATTCAGTAGTAAACTAATAACAGCCAACAAAGAGGAACTGAACTAAGGGCTGGCTCTATGAGGACCATCTTACAACATATGCTTACGACTTTATGCTGGCCACATTGTTCCTGTGTCAACCAATTCTGATGCTCTTATTAGAACATTTCAGTACTTGGCAGAACATAGTCCTGATATACTATAATATTTAAACCACCACAACCTTTTGTTTTCTACTAGTGGTTGTGTTTTCCTTCCTTGTTACCCTGCATTCCTGAAATGATTGTACTGAAATTCTATTGTTTTGTGGGTTTCTAGTTAATGTCTGTTCAATTTGAGGTCATCTGAATACTTGCGTAAAACAAAATGTTGTCATTTCCTATTAGAGAAAATAGACTAGAAATATTGATGACTCATCTTGTACTCATGGGCCTGTACAAAGTTTACTTCAATAATAAGCCTGATACTCTCTAGCAAAAGCATATAGCAAAACATGATTTTTTGAGCGGTGATGTGAAGTCTATCGGCTATTGGCGTATATTAGCTCTGTCTTGTTATGATATGTCTTATTTCAACTGTGCTCGTCAAGTGATTTTGTGGGGGTCTTTAAACGTAGCAAACAAGCTGAGGTTGGTGTTTAAAACTTGTGGCTCACACTCATTGACTCATAACCTTCTGACCGCTTACTTCATTCACTCTCAAACCTCATCCTTCTCTTGTGCCTTCATGCTTCTTTCACAATAACTATTTTGTTACAAATAGTTTTGAGCAATACATAAAAAAACTATCCATACAATCATACCAGTAAAAGCAGAACTATTACTTTCACACATAGCACACACAAACACACAGACAAACACAGCATATACATTCACCGGCCTCTTTATTAGCTACACCTGTTCACCTGCTTGTTAACCCAAATATCTAATCAGCCAGTAAGCATCTCAATGCATTTAGGCATGTAGACATCGGGTGCATCTCAATCAGCTCCTTGGTTCAGCAGTCAGGGCACTGATCAGGGAGTCGGCCATTTTAAGGGCTGTCTCAATCGCAGAATCCTTCCAGGGCACTGACACGTTCGCTCTCAAATGGAAGTTATGAAGCGTGAAACTTAAATCACGTAAGCCAACTCACTACACATAATGACACGTGATAGATGTTTTTAAAAATGCAAACCATTATTTTGTGATATTTCAGCATGCATACATTGTTAGACCGGTAATGAACATCTAGCTAACATTTATAGTTGATTTACTGCTGAAATGTTGCATCTATATTTAACAAGTAAAGTATTTATCATAATCTAGGCTTTTAAGTAATGTCAGAAAGATATCAGCTCTGCTGTAGTTCAAAAATACCAGTAGTACAATGAGGACGTTGTCGGAAATAGTCAACGGTGTCCCAATGTGTTATGAGCCAGCGTCCTTTACTGTCCTTTCCAGTGCCCGATTAGATAAACACCATATGATTCATGGGCTTGGGAGCTGATTAAGACTTCATGACGATCTGCTGAAGTTCAAATTGAGGAAGAAATGTGAAGTGACTTTGAACATGGCATAGTTGTTGGTGCCAGGCGGGCTGGTCTGAGTATTTCAGAAACTGCTGATCTCCTTGGATTTTTACACGCAACCATTCAGAGAATGGTCTAAAAAAGATAAAATATCCAGTGCAGCAGTTATGTGTGCAAAAATGCCTTGTTGATGCCATAGGTCAGAGAAAAATGGCCAGACTGGTTCGAGCTGATAGAAAGGCAACAGTAACTCTAATGGCCACTTGTTACAATCGAGCTATACAGAAGACCATCTCTCACATATTGAACCTTGGAGAAGTTGGGCTACAGCAGCAGAAGATACACCTGGTGCCACTCCTGTCAGCTAAGAACAGGAGGCTAAAATTTGTACAGGCTCACCAAAATTGGACAATAGAAGATTGGAAAAAATGTGTCTGCTTTGGTTAATCTCAAATTTTGTTGCAACATTCAGATTTGGCATAATTTGGCATAAACACCATGAAAGCATGGATTCATCCTCCCTTGTATCAACGGTTCAGGCTGCTGGTGGTGTAATGGTGTGTGGGATATTTTCTTGGCACACTTTGGGCCCCTTCGAGACAATCGAGCATCTTTTAAACCCCACAGCCTGAGTTTACCTGAGTATTGTTACACTGTATAAAAAATAAAAATAAAAATAAAAAAGTTACCTGGTTGCCTTAAACTTTTACGTTCATTGAAATTTGAGTTAATACAATGAATGAACATTTTTGAGAAGCAACAACCTTTATTCAAATATTATTAAAAGGTTTTGTAAGCATATTGGGTAATTCTGTGAGTTTTATTAGTTATGGATGGATGTGAACCATGCCAAATGGTGCTATTTTCATTATTTATCACATTTCTTTGTGGTTTATTAAACCAGTTTCCTTCATTGTATCAACTCAAATTTGTAATTTCAATAAACTCACAATTTGAAGGCACCCAGGTTTTTAAAGTTAAACCAACAAAAAGTTTTTACAGTATACTGATCACGTCTATCCATTTATGTCCACAATGTCTAGTGTGCATATATCACCTCACCTAAAGGATTATTAGGAGCACCTGTTCAATTTCTCATTAATGCAATTATCTAATCAACCAATCACAACGCAGTTTCTTCAATGCATTTAGGTGTGTGGTCCTGGTCAAGACAATCTCCTCAACCCCAAACTAAATGTCAGAATGGGAAAGAAAGGTGATTTAAGCAATTTTGAGGGTGACATGGTTGCTGGTGCCAGACAGGCCGGTCTGAGTATTTCACAATCTGCTCAGTTACTGGGATTTTCACGCACAAACATTTCTAGGATTTACAAAGAAAGGTGTGAAAAGGGAAAAACATCCAGTATGCGGCAGTCCTGTGGGCGAAAATGCCTTGTTGATGCTAGAGGTCAGAGGAGAATGGGCCGACTGATTCAAGCTGATAGAAGAGCAACTTTGTCTGAAATAACCACTCGTTACAACCGAGGTATGCAGCAAAGCATTTGTGAAGCCACAACATGCACAACCTTGAGGCGGATGGGCTACAACAGCAGAAGATCCCACCGGGTACCACTCATCTCCACTGCAAATAGGAAAATGAGGCTACAATTTGCACAAGCTCACCAAATTTGGACAGTTGAAGACCAAATAAATGTTGCCTGGTCTGATGAGTCTCAATTTCTGTTGAGGCATTCAGATGGTAGAGTCAGAATTTGGTGTAAACAGAATGAGAACATGGATCCATCATGCCTTGTTACTGCTGTGCAGGCTGGTGGTGGTGGTGTAATGGTGTGGGGGATGTTTTCTTTGCACTCTTTAGGCCCCTTAGTGCCAGTTTGACATTGTTTAAATGCCACGGCCTACTTGAGCATTGTTTCTGATATGACCACCATGTACTTATCATCTGATAGCTACTTCCAGCAGGATAATGCACCATGTCACAAAGCTTGAATCCTTTCAAAATGGTTTCTTGAACATGACAATGAGTTCACTGTACTAAAATGGCCCCCACAGTCACCAGATCTCAACCCAATAGAGCATCTTTGGGATGTGGTGGAACGGGAGCTTCGTGCCCTGGATGTGCATCCCACAAATCTCCATCAACTGCCAGATGATATCCTATCAATATGGGCCAACATTTCTAAAGAATGCTTTCAGCACCTTGTTGAATCAATGCCACATAGAATTAAGGCAGTTCTGAAGGCGAAAGAGGGCCAAACACAGTATTAGTATGGTATTCCTAAAAATTCTTTAGGTGTGTGTGTGTGTGTGTGTGTGTGTGTGTGTGTGTGTGTGTGTGTGTGTGTGTGTGTGTGTATTAGTTTTAGGGGTAGGTATGGATATTACTAAAGCCTCAATTCACATGAATATGATGCTTGTAGCACAATCTGATAGGTAGCATGATTTTACATCAATATTAAAAACTTTTTTTATATATATATTTACATAGTTTTAACTGTAGATTTATGGTAGGTATGGATATTAATAACAGTGTCTATTCACACTAAGTGCAAATAGTGTTCCTTGTTGGCATCTGCTATTTGCACTAACTCCACCTAACAATGCCTGAAGAAAACGGCCACAATTCAACATCCTCAGTGGCGCAATCCGTAAAGCGTATGGCTAATGGATCATTGTTTTGCCACGATCAACACGGCTTCGAATCTGCCTTTTGCAGAACTTGCGGTTCTCTCTTTTTTCTTCACAAATCGCATAAAGGCATTTATTTTCAATACAAATTAAGAAAATCTTCTAAGTGTGGAAATAAAGTGCCTAACAAAATGTTAAAAATAATTTATTGGGTAGGGTTGGGGATAGGTGTAGGGAGGGCTTTTAGTGTTTCTTTAAGGCTGCATCCATTTAATAATTTAAATACAAATATTTTCACTTAGTAAATATAATCTACAGCGGTTTGCACTTATATATATCATATCGCTAAGAAAATGTTATTTTCACTTAGTGTAAATAGCCACTGCCTATTAATAAACCCTCAAATCACATGAATATGATACTGGTAGTACAATCTGATGAGTAGCAATTTCTAATGTTTAATTGTGCTACCTACTGTTTTAATGGGACGTAGAAAAGTGACAAGGTAGGACAAATCGACAGAACACTGGAACTGGTGCACATAATAAAGTGGCAGATGAGTGTAGTTTGTTTATATATATATATATATATATATATATATATATATATATATATATATATATATATATATATATATATATGTGTTTCATATTTTCAGATGTGTCTGAGGTTGAGGGAAGGGCACTAAAGCTATGTTACTCGTAGTATTCAGTATGTGTACTATGCAGAGAATGTCAGTTTTGAATACATGAACATCCATAATGTAACACTTTGTTGTTGCATGATTTGTGTTGATTTTATTTTTTGTGAAAAAATTACCACAGAGTGACACGACATATGAAACTAGCACATATACTGGTTTGATGTCTTTTTGACATTGGACATAGGACAAAGATCAGTTATATAGAATACCAGTAATTTTTTCAAAATGTTGAACTGTTCAAAATAGTTTTTTTTCAGTTGATAGTATTCAAGAGAGCTGTGTAAACAAATGTATTTCTGAGATGGCCAATACTGAACACCACAGTAATGTTTATAATTAAGTAGCACATGCTCTTAAAAGTAGTCAGTATGCTGTCAAACAGACTAGTACTCGATTCCAGACAGCCCGTGTTTAGTTCTAAATTTAGCTTTTCTGCCTATTCAGTATTTTTCTAAGGAACTTCAGTTTGCGAAGTTAAATTATTATGAGCCTGGCTAAATTAGGGTCAAAGATGGGCTCAAAAACTAACCAACTCAGTGTTTCCTCTTCCGGTCTATCCACTGGGTCTGTGTTAGATTCTCTCAGTGATCGCGTCTCAGTGGGTCTCCAGGGCTGCTTGTGAGTGATTCAGGGGCAGGAGGGCTTAGCACAGAGCTCAAGAGTCGCTTTAGTTTCACAGTCAGTGGCACTGGGATTAGACATTAATAGCTCTTTAAAGAGCTGAAGCGGATTGACGCTGTCACCTCACACACCCTTAGCAGTTCACAGTGCTTACACAGCTAACACTAAACAGTCTCTGCTTTTACCACCAAACCCAGTGATGCAATCCTCTTCAAGAGTGAATGTGATATTAACTAACTGTTGCAATGTGACTCAAGGGATGATATTGTGTACTAAAATATTAATGAATATAGATTTAAACTATTTCAGTCAGTTGGCATCAGTGTATTTCTGCCTAAAATAACCCTAATGGGTGTCAAGTTGTTGTGTAAAGGTTTAATAATATAAAATTCTGAGAAAGTAATAATGTGATTTCTTTGTTAAATCAGTTTTGTGGCCATTAGTTTTTTGTTTTTTTTGTAAATATTTTGTCTTGTTTTTTGTTGTTGTTGTTTTATACATAACTTGGTTAAACTCGGATAAAATAGTGAAAATGGATGGTTCAATTTATTTTTTTTGTTTGTTTTTGTTTTCTTTTTTAGCATCCCAAAATACTCCAGAAATTATGGTTATGTTTTGTTTTTGTTGTTGTGTGTAGTTTTTCTGTTTGTGTGTGTTTGTGTGTGTTTGGGCTTTTGTCATGTCTTAGCTTGTTTTGGTTTTTATCCAAATACTCCAGAAATTAAAACTCACAATTGTGAAAATAACGAAAAAATGCAAATGGAATCTGTATATGTTTTTCCCTTTTTTTCGACATTGATTTTATAGGAAAGTCTATGTAATTCTGATCAATTTGCCGTAAAATGCCATAAATGCTATAAACCATAGAACTTGACACTCTTATTTTTAGCTAAAAGAAATATCAAGATCAGTATTTAATCCTGCAAGAGCCTAAGGAGGAACATTAATGATAGGCGGAGTTCTGCATTATTTTGCTGGTGTGATTTTAATCATATCCAAAATATTTCACAGAAATGTATCCGGTATGGTTGCATTTTTTTGACACAGTTTTTGTTCATGTTTGTGTATGTCTATGAATGTGCGCGAGTAAGAATGCATGTGTGTGTTCGCATGTAGTGAACTCCAGAGTTTAGCGTCTCCATGTGTGTGTGAAAGCCTTGTGTATGTTGTTTGTTCAGGCCTCACGGTTGCGGTTTGTGTTCGTTTCCGTTGCTAAGCATACAGTGCTACACATGTTCGCTTCTCTTCATCTCACCTGTGTGTACGTGTGTGAGAAGAGAGGGTTAACTCTAGGGCATCTGCTGCTATCACGGCTCCCTGCGGCAGTGTGCTGTTGGGAGTTTAGTTTCCTCTGAGTCTTTATCTGTGTCGACTGAGCATCATTATGAACTGCTCTGGGTTGTATTTGCTGTTGTTTTCTGAATGTGTGCGTGTGTGTGTGTGTGCGTGCCGGAAACCGAGGCTTTGTGCATTTAGTCTCTCCTCCCTAATGAGAATATAAGCAACTCTTGTAGAGTGAATTTTTTTTGGTCATCTGCACATTATGAAGTCATAGTTCAGCCCAAAATAAGAAAATGAATTATTATTATTTTTAAGACTTTTGATATGGATTTTGGTGTTATTTTCTTGACATTGGCCACCAATTTCTCTTTTTGCTAAAAATCTCATTATCACTATACTGCATTAATGATAATCATCTGTTTTTTTTCACTAAATCAGCGTAAATAACATTCAGTGCAACAGAAATTGTGTGTGTGCGTGTGTGCGTGTGTGTGTATATATATAAATTGCTACAAATTGGCCAACCACAAATGTATACATAAACTGTGTATGCATATTTTAAATAATTAGATTTTTATTTTATTTTAATTTACATTATGCTATTGAGAATATTTTTTAATTTTGTATTACAAAATTTAGAATTTGAGAGGAAATTGTTTTTTAAAAATTATTTAATATAGTAATTGCACAGTTAAAAATTAAAGACACCATAAAATCGACTGTATTATGTTTATGCAAAATATAATGTGTAGTTTTTCTTTACTTTGTGATTGAAATATGACATGCCTACCTTCTTAAAACATAAGGTTTGTCTCTACTGCTAGGAGCATGATTAACAACAGCTGAAGCGCAATAAACCATTTTATGAATGGCTTTATCAAAAAAAAAATTGCATATTTTGTGGTAATTTTCTTTTAAAACTGAAAGTGAACCGCAATAAAGAATCCAGAGTATCTGAAAAAATACATTTGAGATAAAAAGTTATAATGTCCTTGTTTTTTTTTTTTTTAAATTGTTCTTGCGTTCTCTAGCTGTGTCATCCCGGTTTGATGTGGTGTGGATCAGTTATGGCTCCATCTGCCCTGACACATTAATATGTGTGGTTGTGTATGTGCGTTTTTGAATTTGATCTTTTGAATCAGCGCTCTCCTGGAAGCCCCAGTGCACGCTGGGAGGAAGTTAATGCTTCTCGTCTATAACCACATCTTAGATGAGCTCCACGTACAGCAGCCACATCCTGCACCACCACGGCGTTTCTGCAAGTGTGTGCGCGTGTTAGTGGCCGTACATCGCTAACCCCACAACTGACAAATCTTGAAGTCAAATGCAATATTCAGATATATATTCACTTTAAAAGGATCAAGCGCAGAATGTCTTTTATATACATATAATGTGACAAATAGTGCCGGAGCACAGACACAGTGCCTTCTCACACACCTATTATTCTCCTCTCGGCAGGTGAAGCAAAGAATCTGGGTCCGAGCTCAGGGCCGAACCGTCTCCGCGACCTCTGCACCTTCTGTACAATCAGTTTGGACCAGGAGGAAGTATACCGCACAAAAGTCTGTGAGAAGAGTGTAAGGTGAGATGGTTAACATGCATATAAGCACGCAAACATCACATGCAAACTACGCGCTGATGTTTATGATATTTATCTTAAAAGTACAGCATTTCTCATATATGTGGTTTTCATGATGCTTGACAAAAATGCAGGCCTACATTTTTTTCCCCTGTCTGTTATGAACACAATTTGAGCGAGAGCAGAAAGGCTTTAATGTTGTTTCATTTCATCATCACAGTAGTCACTCAAAATACTATATATTACTATTATTATCAACTAGTTATTATAATCTAAAACTTGCCACTATGATGTTATACTGCAAAACATGGTTACCCCAATATTTACCCTAATTCGTACCCTTAAAGGGATAGTTCACACAATTTTTAAATTCTATCATTATTTACTCACCCTCATGTCATTCTAAACCCTGTAGACTATGGTTAATCTTTAAAACACTTTATTAGAGAATATTTTTTTAAAATCTTTTTATGACACCTGAGAGGTTTCTATCCAGTCTAGATAACATCAAATGGGCTTAAAAGCATTATAAAATAAATCCATAAGAATCAAGCTCTTTAATCCAAGTCTTGTGAAGAGATAAAATCACTTTAAATTAGGGATGTGACGGTGAGGAAATTTTCCCACCGGTTAATTAGACAACACCGTTAATACCATTATCACCGGCGGGGGCTTTTAAATCTCTAATTCTAAACTGAAAGTAAAGTAAAATGCGCACTGCTGCTCGGGCATTCATAACGGAGCGGAGCAAGGCGAGTGTTTTCAATGAATTCCAATAGAGGGTGAGCTTCCATAGAAATGAACTGAAAACACACCAGACTAGACAAGCAGCGTGAATGATACATTTTACTTTCGGTTTAGAATTAGCGCCAATTCAGGGGCGGGTTGCTTGGATGGTGGGTTCATTAGCCCTCATTAGCCATATATATAAACACCAAATTGATCAATATCTTTGTAAAATGGCACAGCATTTTAAATATCTGAACTTACACTCTTAACAATCAAGCATTAGACTATGTTACAATAATATGATAATCATGCACTATTTAATGATACTAAACTACAACTGTTGGTAACCATGTATGAATGCATATTTGTCATTTAACTGAACTTTGGACTGGTGGTGGTGTTTGAGATGTTGGTGTTTCTGTAAAAAAAAAATAGATAATAGTAATATTAATAAATTTGATTGAAGTTGGATTGATGAGCTGCTGGATTAATGAATATTAGGGTGCGTTTCACACTTGTAGTTCGGTTAGTTTGGTTAGTTTGGTCCGGACCTGGTCCGCTTAGCGTTCACACGGGCATTTTTAACAGCGAACCTAGTTACCGAACCAAAGACACAGGGAGACGCTCACAACCTGATTGGTCGGCTTATATGACGTAGGAGCTCGTTTACCGAACATTCAAAACAATGCTGTGTGCGGATTACACGCGCGGGCATTTTATGCGTGTACATATGGCATTATTTTTTACCGGAGAACTCATGAAGAGCTCATGAAATGTTCAAAACAACGCTGTGTGCTGGATTAAACGCGATCATTTTATGTGTGTACATGTGGCATTATTTTTACCCGCTGAGAACTCATGAAGAGCTCATAAAATGTTCAAAACATTCAAAACAGCAGCAGGATTTCCTCCGTTGTGCAGAACAGAGACGGCCGTTCTGTTGTCTGTACCTGCTAATGATGGGCAACACAGGAACTTTGATGAGAAGAGCCAGGTATACTTTTTGTGTGTTTTTTCTAGCATTTTCGAAACATGCTCGTCTGACCAAATATTGATTAGGCACTTCCTCGTTGCTCCACGTTTGCACATTAACGTTAAAGTTACTCATTTTGGATACACCGATCTTTCCGCGTCGTCAAATCAGCTGCATTATGCGTCGCATCTTGTGACATTACGTCCGGGTCCGTTTACATGTCTTTGGTCCGTGTTGCGTTCATATATCAATCGAACCGCACCAGAGTTCGTTTGGAAGCGGACCGAGACCCATCTTTTTAGCGGTCTCGGTCCGCTTGTTTGGTGCGCACCAGGGTTTGGATGGCAGCGTTCACAAATGTTCAAATGAACCGCACTAACCGAGCAACCGCACCAGGGTTCGTTTTAATCGAACCAAACATGACAAGTGTGAACGCACCCTTAATCACGTTGACAGCTCGAACTGATTTGCTGAAATAAAAACGGGGACAAGAAAAGATGAGAGCCAGCCAATGAGATTGCCGTTTTTTTAATTTCTTACTCAGGGCTTTTTGAACTGGGGTCCTCCAGAAGGTTCTAAGGGGTCCCCAGAAAATTTCAGAGAATTAAAAGACAAAGCAATAATGGATAAAGTAAACCAAACATTTCTAAATGTTTCTCTCCTTCCTTGCAGTATACAAACTTTCCAGAATTGTATATGTTTGCTTTGCATGTTTCTAGTGAGCTTTTCTAGCCCTTTGCTTTTTGTTGGGGTTGTAAGGCAGTATTCTTAACACATTATGTATGCTGCTCAGATACATTTAAATTTATGAAAGTTGCTTATACAAATAATTTTTAATTTAAACTATTCTCTTTCAGGTTTATACATCCAACATTAAGTATATCCAATATATGTTTGGAAACAATATGTTGTATTTATAATGTCACATTTACTATTTAGCCTATCGTAACAGTTAAATGTTTCTTTTTATACATAAAAAATATGGATTATAGGAAGGGGGTCCCTCATAAAAGGTTAATCTTATTTGGGGGTCCTTGGCATCATAAAGTTTGAAAACCCCTGCGCTAACTAAACTAAATGATTTTGTTGCTATAAACAAAACTACGGTTGGGGGCGGTGCCGCGGTGGGCGAATGATTTAACCGGTGTTGTGCCTGAATACCGGTAACACAGACTATTGGACCAAGCTTACTTTAAATAAGAGTTTTTCTGGTGTTTGGTAATGTTAAAGAATATTTTTATGTCAATTATTACCACATGCACATTTTTAAAAAAGGTAAATCTTTATGCAGACGTTAAAAGGGTGATATTAATTCACCCCAAAAATGAAAATTCTGCTTCTTTCTTTCTTCTGTAGAGCACAAAAGATGATATTTGTTTGAAATGTTTTGCTCATACAATAAAAAAGGCAGTCTGAAGTTATTTTGGACCCTACTGACTTTCCCCGTATGGACAAAAACAGTTCCTTCAGAATATTTTCTTGTGTTCATCAGGATAAAGAAAAACATACAGGTTTGGAACAACTTGAATATCCCTTTAAGGTATTCTGAGTATTTTAGCAGATTGCTGGGATGTTCTGGGTGGTCAAAACCAAATTCTATGTTAGATTTGAGGGAGCATGAAAGGTGTGTGAATGTGTGCAGAGCTTCAATGCTTTAATTCAAATTTGGACATTACGAAAAACTTTTTATTATTATTCACTCATTCATTATACTCAAAGTAGACCTTTGACTCTTTTCCTGAGGGTTCATCTTGATATCGGACGTACATTGTGTTTGGCGATGTTACATTGTGTACATTTTCGGTTGCAAAAGCGTCTAGTCATTGAAAGAAGCACATTTTCTTTATCTCACACTCTTTCTGAAGGCTTTTCCTCTTGTGGTATTTCACAACTGTTTTTTCCCCTCTGTTCAAAGGCCTCTGTTGGCTGTGTCTAAGGAAGGGTGTCCACCTACGCGCTCCCTCACTTTTCTCTCTCACACTTGCTATCTAGCGCTCCTTGTCTTTCGTTCACACACTCGTTTGCAATCAGCCTCTCTTAGAGCATGAAGGTTTTTCTGCCAGTCTTTCTTCACATCTCCTAATTTTTCTTATATTATTAAACACTTTTTGGAGACCATTCGTGTGTGCCGCATCGCCACGTTTTCATCATTTTCAAGTGCTTTACCTGTAGCTGTGTTGGGGAGGTCAGAATCTGTTCGTGTGTGAATGTATGCAGGAGCGCATGCGCTCTTGAATGCGGGGGCTATGAGTGTGTGATTTGTGTGTGTGTGTAAGAGAGCTGGAGTGTGTGTGGGTGGATGAGCATTCTCCTCTCAAGTCTCAACTGAGGTATTTGACTGTTGCAGTCACACAGCAAGAAGTCATAATTTTGCATGTTACACCTTTTGGACAGTTTTTTACTCCTTAATATGATATATAGATTTTTACGTCTGACATTCCTAGCTTGACACTTGAAAAAATAACCACATTTTATATATTTAAGAATATTATCTACTATCATTAACCAATCACAGACTGTTATTTATCTTAGATCTATTATAATTTATATTTAAAAAAATATATTTTGATATAGGTTTGTTTTATCATTTGAAACTAATCTATTTGTCATGAGATGTTTTGAGTGAAATATTGTGCTATCTTTTTTTTAACCCTGTTTGATAATTTGCTATATAATGCAATGAAAGTCATACATTTCTAATGAATCTCAATTACATATACCGTATATTACATATGAAAACCATTTATTTTTTCTTCCAAAGTTAATGTTTTTCCATTTTAATGTATATTATTTTTTTTGTTCCTGAAATTGTAGTAATCTAATTAATTGGTATTATGAAACATACAATGTATTAAAAGTTTAACAACATTTCCCCAAATTCAGTTTTTTCATTTAGATTTTTCTTGTTTAATTAAATGTTAATAATCCAAAAGCATATCTAATTAACTGAATTCATACAATTTTAACAACTAAATAATGTATTGTATTTTATTTTTACAGTAATAGTGCCCTATGAAATATTTTATTTTATTTCATTGTATTTTTTTTGTTATAAATAGTTGTCTTTAAATGGATTTATGATTTAAAACAAATTTGTTATGAATGAGGTAATCAAATGAAGGCTTAAATCATTAACAATTGAATTAATATTTTAAAATGTAATCAAATAAAAAAGTAAACAAATTTATGTGTATATATATATATACACACACATACACATATATATACACATATATATACACATATATATATATATATATATATATATATATATATATATATATATATATATAATATATATATATATATATATATAAAAATTGAACCTGTTGACTATATGAATAAATGTCCCTGGGTTTATTGTACATGATTTATGATATCTTGCTCTGAATTATTCAAAAGGAACCGGTGTTTGTTTTCAGAACTTCAACATTCTACAATTTTGAAATATTTTCTTTTCCACCAACAGCCATATTACACAACTTTAGATGTAATCTAACTTTAGATGTAATGTTTGTAATTTTTTTAATACAAAATATAATATCTTTCTCCCCGTCTAATGCAGTTTTTGTTGCAGTTTTGTGTTTGGAGTTTGGTTGTGATTTAACGGTCTCTGTCCTGTGCTTTAGTCCGTTCTACAGCGAGGACTTCTACTTCGAAATTCCGCGCCCATTCCAATGCCTGTCCTTCTGCGTGTACGCCAAGAGCATGTTCCAAATAAGGGATCTACCTGTAGGTCAGTATCTTTCGCCCTTGTTTTGTGTCATGTACAAGACTAATACACAGTGTACACTGTGTACATGTCAACTAAAGCTTGCGTACGTGTGTTTGTAGGGAAAGTAGCCATCAGGAAGGAAGATCTATACAAGTACTGTGGGAAAGAGAACTGGTTTCACTTACAACCCGTGGATCCACACTCAGAAGTTCAGGTGAGTGCTCAGTTATCATTCAGCACACAAACACACACCCAACCGAGCAATACATTGAATACACATCCTTACTTCCCTTCTGTGGTTTGTCCCCAGCTGTGGTTTGGGCCAATCAGGCGAGTTTATGATTGCTCATTGCCTTGCTGTACCCAATTAAATCAATGTATGATTAGTCAGCTCTTATATGTGGCCCAAAGATTTGAAAGCAGATGCAGACTCAACTCCACATCCTGTTTTTGTGTTTGGTAAATGCACAAATCTGTTTTGTACACAAGTATGATTCACTATTCAGCAGAACCGGGGGTGTGGATTTACTGTGTCAGAAGCAAAAAGTGTTTACTTAAAAGAACTTGTTTTTTGTTAAAAAAAAAAAAAAACACCATGAAGGGCGATTTCAGTTTGCCAACCAAGGAAATTAAACTTAGCAGTCAGGATTTGCACGTGTTTTTACATTTGCATGTATATTGATAACATCGGTTTAATTGAAAATTGTGAGTATTTTGAATACTTGCAATATATTTGCGATTGGTTGATGTAATTAAGTGGCATTGTGAATACTATAAACATTTTATTGGCATATCCAAATGCTAGTTTAGTGATCTTTCCTGCTTTACACCTTGCACAATGATATTTTAGTAGTGATACTTGAATCCCTCACAGACAAGGCTTAAAGTGGTACTTCAGCGCTGGGAAGATGAATCTGTATTTAAACTGGGTCATTAATGTAGTAAAAATGTGAAATTATTTTTGAATTTATTGCCTTCTGAGAAGAGACTCATTCTGAGTCTCATGGGGAAGAAAGACAACAATTCCCAGAATGCTTCTCTGCCCTGTGAGGCCACTCCCAAAGCCACCGCTACTGAATCACTGGATTACTGTGACTGAGTTGGAGAACAGACACTACAATTAAATTCTGAACGTGTCTGTTCAATATAACTTTGCACAATCATTTAAATATACGCCAGAGTTTCTACTGATACAAAGGCATATGCTAATCGCTGAAGTAACCCTTTAAGCTAGTCCCAGACTAAAGTGGAAGTTTGAGCTGTTTTAACTGAAAGCGACTTACATTGAGAACAATGGCACTGACATATTTTAAGATATGTTTCAAGATGCACACAATTAATGTTTTTTTCTAAGACATGCTTATAAAAGGTACTTTAAATGTCTTGAACTAAGGCCTAATCCTGGCTTAATTTAAGCCCTGTCTGTGAAACCGGGCCTAAAACTGGAATACTACATGACATGCTCAGATATTTGCCAGTCAAGAGCAGATAATAAAAGTAGCTAAAAATAGTGCAGATTTTGGGCAGTCGTTGTTGACAGATTTCACAGAAAATCGTGGGCACCGACTCTTTTACAACTGGAAAATTTCTCCTGTACCAAAAGTAAATTAACCGAACATGTGTAACAAATTAGCTGCAATATTTGACTCAAGAGCACAGATAAAACAGCTGACTGCACCATTCACCTCGAAAGCTTGGGACATACTCTGCAAGAACAAAGAAATTAGTTTGTTTTCTCGAGGTGGAAAGAACAAGAACAAAGTTTGTTCTGGCCAGTACATTCCATAGTTCACAAGAAAAGCAGGTGCCGATCATCTGCGTTTCTCCGCATTAACCCCGCCTACTTTAAATGTATGACCAATCACACAATAGTTCTCGGATACCCGCAAGAAATAGGTTCTGCTCAGGCGATGTGTCGAGAACAAGCTGCGAGAACTCCCAAACTAGGGCTGCGAGAACAAAATTGAGAATTTTTTTTTCTGTTCTTGCGGAGTATGTTGCAGCCTTAAGAGTACGTTACATTATAACAATGAATCTACTAAAAACAGCCCATGATTTACTCAGCCTCAAGCCAGGTATATATGAAATTCTTCTTTCAGATTAATAAAATTGGAGTTATATTAAAAAACTCCCGGCTAATCCCAACTTTATGATGGCAGTGTTTGTTGCTCTGTTTTTGAAGTACATAAACTGCATCTGTCTGTCCTATAACTGCTCCTCACGGCTCCCAGGAGTTCATAAAGGCCTTCTGAAGCAAATCGATGTGTTTGTAAAGTAAGGGCGTTTTTACACCTGAAAGTCCGCACCAAGGTCCGAACCAAAGTTCGTGTTTTGATATATCGTATACATTTGGTTAGTTTTGGTTTGCTTTCACATTGCAGTTATGTCAGCACACCAAAGAACTTTACATGATGCACTTGCGTCCTGTCCTCATCATCTATAGCCCCGTTTCCACCACAGGAACTTTACCCAGGAACTAGGAACTTTGGGTGGTACTTCGTGTGTTTAGACCGCAGGAACCAGGGTATAAATGAAGTTCCGGGTAAATATTTCCCCCTCCAAACGGCCCTGCTCGCGGGGTAGTACTTTTTCAAAGTTCAGGAACTTTCGAGGGCGGGACTTGGGCGCTGAACATGCTGATTGGTTGAGCTCGCAGCATTTAGGTTCAACTCGGCATTTTTAAAAGTCTTACACGCCGCGCTCATGTTGACAAGAGAGGAAAGTTAATTTTTCTGAGGGGTTAACTTTTTATTTCGTAAGTTATAAGATAATGAAGATAATGTTGGAGTAATGACACAGCGTATATTGCCCCAGGCAGTTTTTACTTTAACTGCGCCTGACAGAAGAATTATTATTTTTTCTGAGATGATTATTTAAACAAATAAATAGCTTATAATAACTAAATCCACTAAATCTTTCAATCGGTACACACAAAAATGATTACTGTCCGCTAGGGCTGTCATTTTTGAAAAAAAATCTAATTCGAACGGATATCAAATATCAAGCAAGGCATTCGAATATATTCAATTATCTACAACGCCGTCATCTCCAGCAGCTGGAATGTGTTTACGGATGCCATAGCAACTCTCAACGGCCACCAGGACTTTACGGTTTTATAAAAGCTATTCATTTGTTGTAAAGTGTAATAATCATCTCAGAAAAAATTAATTCTAATGTCAGGCGCAGAAGAAGTTGATTGTTTGCTTACATAGGCTTAGGGACAGTGGCCCTCATTTATCAAAAGTGCGTACACCAAATTTCCAGCGTACACCTTGCGTACACCCAAACCCACAGTGACTTTGAGATTTATCAATATGGACGTTGGCGTACGGCACGCTCAAATCCTACGCCAGCTCAGGAGGTGGTGTACGCACGTTTGAGTTAGTGGGAAAATGCGCAGAAAAGCAATTCCTAACACTACAAAACGCACTGACAAGATATGCTATATGGCCCACTGTTAAAAACCACAAAAACAACATTCATAGTTTATTTTTGTGCAACATGAACGTCAATGTTTAATTTTTGTGACTTTACCAAAGCGTTTGATTTGTAGGCATATGTATTCCTCCAGTCGCGAGCCTGTGCGCTTTATCTGACGTTTCAGGCCCGCCTGGCCCAGCAGCTGCACACGGACTGGGACTAAAATAATTCAGACTGACAAAATAATAAAAATGACCTTCTTCTTTTAAATAATAATAAAATCAATAAAAACGACATTCTTCTTCTAAATAACAAGCGTCATTAAGAATAATAATCATAATAATAAAAAGAAGAATCTTACAAATTGTCAAGTAATTATTAATGTGAATGAATCTTACTCCACATCACATCATCATCACTATTGTACACCCCAATACATGTGCCGTGATACGAAATTAAATGCTAATTTTTTCAAAACGTGCTGTAAAATAATGCATTGTGATGGTAATTTATCATCCAAACAGCTATTTAAACTGCTGGAGTGCGCTTCTCAACCTCCACACTATTAACAGTACTCGTTATTTGTGTCCATATTTTGTTTTTGTAGGTGCCTTTAATTCCACTCTTTAAACTCCCAAATAAAACAATTTCGGGTTTTTTTCCACTTCCCTGGTGATCTCGATGGGCGCGCGTCTCAATCATCTCAATATCGCAGTGATCAGGGAGTCAGCCCATTGACTTATGTCCTAATCAGTGCCCTGACTAGTGGACTAGTGAGATGATTGAGCGCGCCCGATCTCCACGTCGGAGAAGTTTCGCTTCTTTGCCGTCTTCTGTTTGTCCATGGCGTAAAATGAGGGCGTGGGGGAGGCGGAGACTTGAATATATAGGGGCGTGTTATTCTAATGACGATCGTTTTCAGCCGCCGCATTTATCAAGGGCAAGTATTGCGTACACCTGGATAGCAGAGGTACGCACAGCTTCATAAATCAGGCGGTGAGAGGAGTGTAAGCATAATCTTACGCCAACATATACACCAGTTTCTACGCAAGATTGATAAATGAGGGCCAGTGTCATTATGCCAACATTATCTTCATAACTTCTTATGAAATAAAAAGATTATCCCTCAGAAAAATGTATTTTCCTCTCTTGTCAACATGCTTGGTGCATGAGCACGACGTGTGCTCTTCAGTGGGGCGCGCGCTGTTGTCACATAAGGACGCACACTCAAAAGTAATCCGGTCAGGTCATTTACATGGTGAAATGTTTCGTTTGATCGATTCATGAAAAGATTTATCCACCCATCTCAAAACGATTACAATTTCATTCAGTTTGGGCATTTTTATTACGATTGAGGTGTTTATATGGAGCATTTTCCTTCAGATTGGACTTTTAAACTTATTACAGTGCTCCATGTAAACGCACCGACAGTAAAAAAAAAAAAAAAAGCGCTACATGGCACTTTACAAACCGGATAGTTTATTTATAGTTCGATTACGGATATTTCACGTCATCTTCGAATGCATATTCGAATATCGAATAAAAAGTGACAGCCCTTGTCCGTCACTGGCTTGGAGGAACAGTCGCGTGCAGTCCTACATCACCGGACTAATTTGCCTAATCTTCTCGGAACTTTATCGCGGTCGAAACGCAGACAGCTGCAGGTCTGGGGGGGAGAAAAGTTCCCGTAAAAAAGTTCCTGGTACAAATTGTTCCGGGTAATTTTGGTGGAAACGGGGCTTATGTGGGCGGCATCTTAACATTTATTGGTTTGTTAGCGGACGTGCGTCTGACGTCAGTGTGTTGTTAATTCAGCAGGTAACTTTGACAAGAATGAATAAGCAGACGCATATCGTCGTTGCCAATACTGTTAATATTATGGGATTACTATCTGCAGCACCAACTATACTCGAGGCTAGTTCCTCAAATGAACGTCCTCGTTGTGCAAACATTTTATCGGCGCAGACAGGAGAGGAGAAGATAGGCTTTTTAGCCAAACAATGTATTTTGTTTTATAGTTATGTTTAAATATTATAATGTTATTTTTAAATATCACCTAGGCTATATTGATTATGAAACGTGCACAGATGTGCAATATATGTCAAAGACATCGGGACAGAAATGATTTTGACCACTTCATTAAGTTTTGTTTTGTAGAAAGCTTTGTATAAATTGTATTTTAATATTAATAATTGTTTTATCATTTGCCTGAATTTAATAAATAAGCTTTAATAAATAATATAGCAGACAAACCGTGACGGAACGATCATTTGCGTTGCACATGAACTGGAGTGGTCTCATAAATAAACCGAAACTCAGCATACAGGCTACTTCTCACAGACATTAGAAATATATATATAAATAGTCAAGCAGAGCACACTGTTCACGCGAGCTGACTACACAAGCAAGTGGTTCTGTTTAAAATGCTGTGCTCTCCATCACTGCATGTGCTCTGAGTTTAATTTGTGTTTTTTCACTAATCCTACCAACGAATTTACCGTAAATGGTCTGAAAGTCCGAACTATACAGAAAATGCTTTCACACAAGAAACGAACCGAACCTTTGTTCAGTTTGGTCCGGACCGAGACTACCTCTTTTCGTCTGACCAAATTTTGTCTGTTTGGTCCGGGCCGTGGTCCGAGGGAGGTTTCACACCTGTAATTTTGGGTCGTACCAAACTGAAAAGTCAGAAAATCCGGACCAAACAAGGTAGGTGTGAAAGCACCCCAAATGATCTAGCTTCCGGTCCAATCGCCTTCCGTATTCTGCAAATGCTTGCGCTATGTCATTGCACACCAGTTACACTCGTCAGACGTAGCGTTAGCATTTTAAACTGCAAACTATAATTTTTCCATGAGTTGAATACGGAAAGTTGTCGGCCGGAATAGATCAAATGAAATCGGATTCAGGGAATTGTCATTTTTCATATATTAAAATATATATTTTTAAATGACTGTTTATTACAGTGTATTGTTATATAATAAAGGTTATTCATACATTTAGTAAAAAACTAACAAAATGTTTAACTTGATATTTTTACTGTATTGCAATTCTTGCATCAAATTTGATCTGCCTAGAAAAAGTTGCAGTTTGGTTGACTTTTTTAATAATCAAAAACATCCTCATGGCTATTTTCACACGCAACAAAACCCATAGATATCTAAATATTATTAAAATGCTGAAAAATATTGATAGGCTCTTGATAACACTAGAGTTTAAATGTTGCCGTTACAACAGTGGTTAAACACTGTGGTTTGTGTCTTTTACCCTGAGGACGAGAAAAAGGTGGGTGGCTGTTCCGTCCGATAACGTTCAGAGCCACCCTGGACTGGCTGAAATCACCATCTCAGTGATCAGAAAAAAAAACGTTATTTATATTTACACCAAACAAGTTATTTGTTTCCAGACTTTTCACATACTTTATTAAATTTGCGTATAACATATTGTAGGTGTACTGTTTCTTGCAAATAGATCTTCACTCAACACTTGAGACAGTTATATGGCAAGATTCTATGAATAGTTTTTGGGGGCATTTCATATTGCATAAAGAAATATATTTTTTAAATAGTAGTATCTGTCTGCTTTGTACATCTGTTAACGTTAAATTATTGGTGTGTTCACTGTGTAATTTTTTAAAGGAACTTGCACAAAATGTTGCGTAGGAGTATGTGGGCGTTTTTATGTTGTTTTTTTCTTCTCTATCTTTCTCCCTCCCTGTCCTTTCCTCTCCTCTGTTTGCACTCTTTCTCATTCCGACATTATCAGCCTCAACAAATTTGAGTTGCTGAATAGGTTATTTCAACATATATCATATTATATCATAAACATGTCCATCATGATAAAAGTCCAGACACTAAATGTTTCTGAAGTTTATATTTAGTGCCATGGCCCTCAAAACACAGCTGTGTGTGTGTGTGTGTGTGTGTGTGTGTGTGTGTGTGTGTGTGTGTGTGTGTGTGTGTGTGTGTGTGTGTGTGTGTGTGTGTGTGTGTGTGTGTGTGTGTGTGTGTGTGTGTGTGTGTGTGTGTGTGTAGTTGTGGCGGGGGGTATTGGTCTTGTTGTTTTATTTAAATGAATTAAATGTATTAAAGGATTAAAAGTATTGAAGGGAATAAAGAAAAAGAAATAAGAACGGTAAAAGTTCCAGTTCTATTGTAGTAATAAAGTAAACTATTTGCTATTAATATATTTTCACATATTCACTCTTATTTTTTCCTGCCTAATATGTAAAAATGCAAAATGTTTCTTGTCACGTCCAATTCCAGAATGATTATGTAAATAATGTCATATTGTCAATTTAAAATTGTGAAATTTCAAGCAGTAAAAAAGTAGTTTGCATCACTTGATATTACTGTTGGTCACTGAAAGTCTTATCGTAAAACAGTTATCAAATATTAAATGTTTATCTATTTACATCTTACGACACACTCTATATTTCCCTGCTATAACCAACCCCAGCCCAGCCTTCTTTGATTTGATTGGCCATTTCATTCTGACAGTGACAAGCACTGTTAGACTGCTGAGGCAGACCAACCAACAAACTAGCAATAAACAGACCAGTGTGTAATAGAGTACAGCAGAGCAGCGTCAGTTATTTGATTGCCACAAATATCGATCTTAATTCAGTATAAATTCATATGTATATTATAGCCTACTGGTAGCCTTTTTAAGCACTAGCTATTTAAAAATGTTCTTGGGTTAAATTATATTTGCTCGCATTCATTAATAGTCACTTGTGTGTGCATGTATAAGTATCTAATATTAGGATGTACGGTATTAACGTTTTAAAGATAATAAGAAATCTAGTGTTTGACCATGTCTTAATATGTATTCAAATGCAAAACCTAAATATAAGCACTTATTATCAGCAATACATTTGAGCAACTAGACTAGCTATATTTGTATTTATTAAAGAGCCATACAGGCATTTAGTGGGTAATGGCATTACAAATGAAAATTATTATTTTTCCAGCCACGAAATGACTCTAATTTGCCTCTTTGCATTGGAATTCTCTATTTAACCCTAATTACTACACTAATTGTAATAAAAATATTAGAAGAAAAATATTTTAAGTGGTCATTAATGGACCATTAAATTAATGGTCATTAAATAGCATTTAGTACCAGAAGATCTCCTCAAAATATTCAATAAATATTATTAAACTAAGATATAGAATGTTTATTTAATTGAAAAAAAAAAAGAAAAAAGATAAGGTGTATGGTTACATTCGGCCACCAATGAGTATGAGTGTGAGTATGACCAATCAGTAAGGAATATCTGAGGGCTAAATACAAGAAAAACATTATCTCCATCACTCTCCATAATAAAAAGATACTTTAAATATGGTTGACGTAATAATCGATGCACACTATGCTGTACTGTTTACCAAACATTGCTGCAAATACCTGTGTAGTGAATACCTTTTACGTAAAAGCTGTTGTCTGTCCGCTTAAACCATTAAAATGTATTGACACAGCGCTGGTTTCTTTGGAACTATTGAGACCGGGAGATGAACGCATGTCGCAACTCTGTTTTTCAACGGATCTGGCTGTCATGCCACATTAAGTGCGCCAAAATGCTATTTGTTGTGTGAATTTCATATTAAAACCAAAAAAAGAAATGCGTGCGAGAGACGTGTGAGTTAGTGATAGAGAGGCGGAGGGAGAGCAGGGAAAGGAAATGCAGCTGTGTGCGTGTGTGTTGGAAACACTCTATACTGTTTGTACCAAATAAAAATCATTTTTATGGAGAGTCGCAGAGTCCCCCCCATGAATGTGTTGTTGAATATGTGTTTTATAAATACCTTGAATAAAGCTTAATTGCATCTGTGTTGGATATTGTGACATAAGTCTTTTTATTTTGACAGGGGAAGGTTCATTTAGAGATGAAACTGAATGAACTGATCACAGAGAATGGATCCGTCTGCCAACAGCTTGTGGTTCAGTAAGTGATCCCTGTCAGTGCATATGTTTTGTGTGTTTGATTTGTGCTACTTCTGTAACGTTACATGCTTCAATATGAAATTGGATATCGATATCGAGGTCAAGGTTTGGCTAGTCCTTATCCCCTGCTGGCAGAAGTCTTAACTGGCCTTTCTCCATTGATGGCCAGTCATATGTAACTGTTAGGTTAGGTTAGGTTAGGTTAGGTTACTTTTATTGTACCCGTAGGTAAATTTGTTTTACAGTGCAATGACTATGGCATCCAATACAAAAAACAAAAACACAACACAGAATACTCCACAACACATAAGGACAAAAAAAACAAAAACAAAAAAACAATGAATCATAAAACCCTAGTACAATATTTCTAAGAACCACCTCTACATTTGTTAATCATGCTAATCGCATTTGGTATGAAGCTGCTCTTATATCTTTTTGTTCTACACCTTGGGACTTTATACCTCCTCGCAGACGGCAATAACTGAAACTCACTGTGCAGGGGATGAGAGTCGTCATGTAAGATTGAGAAGGCCATCCTTTGTAACTGTTTGGTATACAGGGATGCCACTCCTGGTTTGGACTCACCTATCAAACGGCCAGACCATTTTACTATCTGATCTAACTGATTTTTTGCCTTTAAGGATATCTGACCATACCATACTACAGTGGAGAAGGACAACACAGATTCAATAAAAGCATGATAAAACATTTTCATTATTGTTCGGTCAATATTAAACACAGATAATTTCCTTAGGCAATACAAACGCTGGTGCCCCTTTTTGCAAAGAGCCTCACAGTTCTTTTCAAAATTTAGTTTCTCATCAATAATAGTCCCAAGGTATTTGTATGATTGTACATACTCTATTGTTTGGCCTTTAATTGAGGTTGATTTACTCGGATGATTACTTTTCCTCAAATCAATGATCATGTCCTTGGTCTTTGATATATTAAGCTGTAAGTAAGATTCCTCACACCAATTGACAAAGTCATCAATAATTGGGCCATGTGAGGTCTCATTCTCTTTAAGTAAACTCAAAATAACTGAGTCATCCGCATACTTTATAATAATTCTATCATCATACATGCTTTGACACATATTTGTATATAAAATAAATAAAATTGGAGATAGCACACATCCTTGAGGAGATCCTGTAGAGGAACTCCTCTGTTCAGATAAGACACCATTTACTCTGACTCTCTGTGTTCTGTTAATTAAGAAATCCAAAATCCAACCCATCAAATTTTTGCTTAACACAAACTGATCTAAAAGCCTCTTGATTAAAATGTGTGGTTGGATTGTATTAAAAGCTGAAGAAAAATCAACAAATAAAAGTCTAGCATGGGTCCTCTGGCCATCCAAATGTCCTAATAGCAAATTTAGCATTGCGACTGTAGCGTCATGTACTCCTCTGTGAGGTCTATATGCAAACTGCATAGGGTCCAATTTATGTTCGGTCACCCTTAGGATCTCTGACCGCACTAATTTCTCACTAACTGTGTATTCTGAATTGATTATTTTATGTATTTACAATTTGAACTCTTTTTGTAAACAGCATATAGAGCTCCAGACGCCACGTCATGTGACCCTTTCTGTTTACAGCGCCACATTGGCAGGCAGGGGCAGCCGGGAGCGAATTTGAAATTAATGACCAGTTTCAGGGCAACAGAGTTTACTGTGCTCTTTAATTCAAATTACATAGACCTGTACATAGCAAAACCTAATAGATTAAACCTAACAGATTCCTATAATGCCCCCGGGGTACTTTTCACATGTATGGATAAAGGAACGGATGGCTTTCCTGTCAGGACACCTGTTGCACCAGCTGCGCGCAAGTTACAACTAGCATAGTTTTTACGTAAATGGGCGCTAAGTTACAAGTTATGCACAACTAAATCTTTTTGCCTTCCACCATTAAGTTCAAATCTACATACAAACTAAATATTTACGGAAGCCTCAGATCATGAGTAACATTAACTGATAGAATAAAATAGCAGGCAGACTGAACGGCGTCAATAAGCTCTTGTTTTACATGACTTAAATTCTTTAGAATTAAATGATAATGCTGACATACCCTCACCTAAAGGATTATTAGGAACACCATACTAATACTGTGTTTGACCCACTTCCATCTTCAGAACTGCCTTAATTATACGTGGCATTGATTCAACAAGGTGCTGAAAGCATTCTTTAGAAATGTTGGCCCATATTGATAGGATAGCATCTTGCAGTTGATGG
The DNA here is from genome assembly GCF_024679245.1 of Pseudorasbora parva. Lineage (NCBI taxonomy): Eukaryota > Metazoa > Chordata > Actinopteri > Cypriniformes > Gobionidae > Pseudorasbora > Pseudorasbora parva. The sequence goes on from NC_090187.1 coordinate 10,053,020, forward strand.
AGATTTTTGGGATGCACATCCAGGGCACGAAGCTCCCGTTCCACCACATCCCAAAGATGCTCTATTGGGTTGAGATCTGGGGACTGTGGGGGCCATTTTAGTACAGTTTGTGACATGGTGCATTATCCTGCTGGAAGTAGGCATCAGAGGATGGGTACATGGTGGTCATAAAGGGATGGACATGGTCAGAAACAATGCTTAGGTAGGCTGTGGCATTTAAACAATGCCCAATTGGCACTAAGGGGTCTAAAATGTGCCCCACACCATTACACCACCACCACCAGCCTGCACAGTGGTAACAAGCCATGGTGGATCCATGCTTTCATTTTGTTTACACCAAATTCTGACTCTACCATCTGAATATCTCAACAGAAATCGAGACTCATCAGACCAGGCAACATTTTTCCAGTCTTCAACTGTCCAATTTTGGTGAGCTCGTGCAAATTGTAGCCTCTTTTTCCTATTTGTAGTGGAGATAAGTGGTACCCAGTGGGGTCTTCTGCTGTTGTATCCCGTCTGCCTCAAGGTTGTGCGTGTTGTGGCTTCACAAATGCTTTGCTGCATACCTCGGTTGTAATGAGTGGTTATTTCAGTCAAAGTTGCTCTTCTATCAGCTTGAATCAGTCGGACCTTTCTCCTCTGACCTCTAGCATCAACAAGGCATTTTCACCCACAGGACTGCCGCATACTGGATGTTTTTCCCTTTTCACACCATTCTTTGTAAACCCTAGATATGGTTGTGCGTGAAAATCCCAGTAACTGAGCAGATTGTGAAATACTCAGATCAGCCCGCCTGGCACCAACAACCATACCAAGCATAAATCACCTTTCTTTCCCATTCTGACAATCAGTTTGGAGTTCAGGAGATTGTCTTGACCAGGACCACACCCCTAAATGGATTGAAGCAACTGCCATGTGATTGGTTGATTAGATAATTTAATTAATGAGAAATTGAACAGGTGTTCCTAATAATCATTTAGGTGAATATAGAGGGAAGGCACGTGATGTCAACGTTAGCTGGAGCGACTGCGATTACGCTCTACTGAGTGGCAAAAAGACTGAAGACTCAGAGGCAGCATTGGTTTACACCGTGAATGCAGCAAAAACGCACAAAACCAGGCCCGGCGCCAGAGGGGGGGTAGGGGGAGGCTTGTCCACGGACCCCATGGACATCGCTGTTCCGAGCTTGAGACGGACTTGATAATAGCGTGTAATTTTCTCACTCACCTTGCTGCTTCTGCTTTAAGTGGGAAACGCTGCCCATAACTCCTGGTCTAGGATCTGTAATCCTCCGTAAGAATTCGTAATAATAGCATGTTATTAGCGAAAAGGAGCTAGCAAATGATCCAGTGTGTATCTGTATTTGCACTCGTCAAATAATTACATTTCCAACGTGTTTTCGATTCGTCGAGTAATGTTGCCAATCACAGACATGTTTGTAGATATTTACAACGGAATTGGCCAATCACAGGGGTTGAACTTGGAATCCACTCACCGCTCGAGTGTTTGACCGGGTGCTGAGTTCAGTTAACACGTGCGTCTCTATAAATGCAGACATTGTGAAAATAAGAGATTCATTGTATACCGGCTTCACTGCAGAAATCTGTGAGATTGCATTTATTGATTGAGTGAAAGCTTTTAGTGATTATAAAGGGAGACTCTTTGTGTGCTTTCTGGGCAATATAATTATTATTTATTTTTTATTAATAAATCATATTCAGAATTTGAATAAAACTTTTGTTTTCCATTCGTGACAAGCGGCCACATACACACTTCAATACACTGACCCATCCACATACAGGTCCTTCTCAAAATATTGGCATATGTGATAAAAGTTCATTATTTTCCATAATGATACAAATTAAACTTTCATATATTTTAGATTTATTGTACACCAACTGAAATATTTCAGGTCTTTTATTGTGTTAATACTGATGATTTTGGCATACAGCTCATGAAAACCTCAAAAAATTAGTATATTTCATCCGACCAATAAAAGAAAAGTGTTTTTAATACAAAAAAGTCAACCTTCAAATAATTATGTTCAGTTAGGCACTCAATACTTGGTCAGGAATCCTTTTGCAGACTCTGGCACCTTGATTTCCGAATGACATGCAAAATTTGCTTTCATCCGAAAAAAGTACTTTGGACCACTGAGCAACAGTCCAGTGCTGCTTCTCTGTAGCCCAAAAGTGGCTTGACCTGGGGAATGCGGCACCTGTAGCCCATTTCCTGCACACGCCTGTGCACAGTGGCTCTGGATGTTTCTACTCCAGACTCAGTCCAAAGTGACATCGAGGCATTCCCTCTATCTATCTATCTATCTATCTATCTATCTATCTATCTATCTATCTATCTATCTATCTATCTATCTATCTATCTATCTATCTATCTATCTATCTATCTATCTATCTATCTATCTATCTATCTATCTATCTATCTATCTATCTATCTATCTAATATATTTATATATCAATCATTTATATATATCATTTTTGCAGCAGAGACATTTTCTTATAAGATTAATTGTTTATCCAATTGCAGTTAATAAAAAAAAAAAAAAAAAAAAAGTTTTCCTACCTAATCGTGCAACACTTACTAAATAAGATGAAAGATGTTATGTTTTCCTGCATGTCATGTGACCATTTACCAACATCATGCGAATGTGTTGTTAAATTAAGTTATATATAATAATAACTGAATCTCAGGGGGTACTTTAAACAATATTTAAAGTCAAAGTGTTTTTCTGGAAGAAAAAAAGATTGGGAATCTCTGATCTAGATAACAGGGGGGAGGTTTGTCAGTGTGCGTAATTAATAGCATGAATTTTTCTTTATTTGTGTATATTTTCTATATTGTGCTTTCTTTGTACTTTACATTAATTACAATGTTCTGTATGCATTCTGTGACTTGTGGACAAATGAACTTGTGTCATCTGGGATGGTGAAAATACCTGAGAAGTTCGCGTTCACACCACTACAGGGTGTGTGTGTTTTCTTTAATGGTGTGAAAAATGGTTTGACTCAATAGAGAGTTGCTGACGTGCATCTCTGTGCTTAATGTTGGCCATCGCTGTTCATTCACACTCTCCCACAGAGCAGGTTGACGAAAGAGGAAGCGATGCCGTGATGGCAGGAAGTCGCACTGCGCTGTTTCTGTGGTTTTGTTTTGCCGTCACACTGCTTTTTTTTTCTTTCATGCTTTCTCCCTCTCTGTCGTTCTTTCTCACCTTCCTTCACCGCTTCATGGCTGTCACCATGACAACTACAAGTGTGAATTACTTCTTCGTCTTGGATGGCAGTGCTTCTGCTTTCACCCTTCTTATCTGACACTTTCATTTATGCACATTCTTCTTTCATCCTCTCATCCTCTCATTCATTAATATTTTAACTTGTGACGTCGAGGAACTTCTGACAGCTCCACATGATTGACAATAAGAGTGGCTGAGAGAGTTTCGGGCCTCTTCAGCGAGCTGCTACATTGGCACTATATAATACATTTGTCGACCATGTGCCTTGCAAATGCAAACAATTGGTTTTATGGTTGCATGTATTGAACATTATTGTAAATTATTCTGGTTTACATGTCACCAATAATGTTGTCTAACTAACTAATATAGATAACATTTTATACATTTTTTGATAATGACTCATAATGGAGTCCAAGTGAATACTCCATTCATTTTCTCCATAGGAAAATAGATTTTTAACGATAATTTAAAAACCTTTACTGTGAGCTCTGAGGTTGTTAATTGATGGTATTTGCTTCTGTTGAAGCCACCTGCCCACATTATTACAACTTTTAAAATAACTGTGTTTAACAGCAGCATTTGTGTGATAAACTATTCATGATTACTCATGAATTACTTGTGATGCTGTGTGGATGATTCCACCTATCAGAGAGATCTCTTTAGCCCCGCCCACTCCCATGAAGCACTGCGAATGACGTAATCCAGTCAATCTCCCTACACCTGTCTTACATTTCTCTAATTTTTAAATACTTTCTTGCTTCTAATAAAAGTTTGTAGTAATATGATTAGTACTGTCAAATCAATGAATCACGATTAATTGCATCTGACATAAGTTGTAAGTATATACCCTCTATGTATGTATGCATGCATGTAATAAACTTTTATGTTCGATGCGATTTAATCCTGATTTAACAGCACTAGTTATGATTGACCTTGTAGCTCATTGTCTTGGTTTATGGCTTATTATAACCCTATAATGAACACTTTTGAAATCCCAATGGGAGAAATTAATGGAAAAATATTTGTGGAACCAACGGCGCTGAAAACGTGGGCAGGCACGGCTGCACTCTATAGTCATAACATGTCCAAAAAATTTGTTTTTTGTTGTTGTTTTTTTGGCACCTTGTGTCTTTGTTTTCCAGCAAAGTGTGTGTATGGATTACTCATGTTAAAGTTGTATTTTTGTACTCTCTGATATTATTGCAAATTGCAAGAACCTAGGGTGTGTACGATATCAAATACTTCCATACTATATAGGGTACTTCCCTATATATAACAGGATAATATGTCTAAAAACATAGTATTCAAAAAACAGTTGGCGAAATGACCTACTTCTGCTGAGATTCTGAAATGCGCATTTTTAATAGACACTACTATCCCGTCAGTAAAATCAGTAGGCCTCAGGAGAGTCGAGATGTGAATGGCGATGTGAAAGTGATGCAATTGATGCCTTAGGTCACGTGACGGTGACAAGATGGGGGATGTAGTACCTATGAATTACATTCATACTACACACATTCATATATAGAAAATAATTTAAACAATTAAACAAACACCTATAATTTTGTGACAAAATGTAGATATGTATGATGTAGTAAAATTTCAGTAATATGTATACACTGCCTTTTAAAAGTTTTGGGTCAGCAAGATTTTTTAATGTTTTTGCTGCATTTATTTGTTCAAAAATCACAGTAAAAATAGTAATATTGTGAAATATCACAATTTAAAATATAATTTTTATGTATTTTTATATATTTTAAAATGTTATTTATCCCTGTGATCATCATTACTTCAGTCTTCAGTCCCGTTTGATCCTTATATTACGTTCTAATATGATGATTTGCTGCTCATGAAACATTTCTTAATATTATTTATTAATGTTGATGACAGTTTTGCTGCTTAATGATTTATTGAAAACCATGATACATTTTTTTTAAAGATTCATTGATGAATAGAAAGTTCAAAAAAACAGCAGTTGCTTGAAATTTAAAACCTTTGTAACACTGTAAATGTCTATAAACTTTTTTATCAATTTAATGAATCCTTGCTGAATTAACATATATTATTCTTATATAAAAAATAAAATAAAATGACATTCTGCAGTTCTGGCCAGAATGTGGAACATGACATAAATTGACCCTGCTTTTTTATTAATAGGTGATCATGTTAATTGTGAATGATTTTGCGATATTTGTGCTTTTAATCTCAAGGGAAAGGGTCAAATAGTTTATTATGCATTATTTATAATAGCCTAATTTGGTAGCCTAATTATCTTGGAAATGTGTCAACCAAGTAAAATTGATTAAGAAAGCTTTTTGATGTTGATTTGAATGGTGTGTTGTTTAATCACAGCATGGACAGAGCTTTCTGCTGTTTGATATTTACTGTTACTTTCCATATTTTCAATAACACATGTGTGTGTGTATGTTGCAGGATAATTGCGTGTCAGGGTTTGCCATTGATAAGTGGCCAGAACTGTGACCCGTACGCCACAGTAGCGCTTGTAGGGCCCGCCAGGTAGGTTTACAAACATTTCAAGTCATATTTAAGATGCCTTAAAATCACATGGTTTACTGTAAAAGATCAGAAGTTTACATAAAACCTTATGGTTTCTAATGAAGTACTAAAAACATTCAAAATGTAGTATTGTGATTGTTTCTAAATCAGTCAGTCGGAAGACAGCTTTGGCCTCTGTCACCGATCTTGGCAGAAATGAGTACACAACATCCGCTCTGATTCAATAATAACATCCTGCTCTCTGTCTTTCTGTTTTTCTCTCTCTCAGGTCTGACCAGAAAAAAACTAAAGTGAAGAAGAAAACCAGCGACCCTCAGTTTGAGGAGACCTTTCATTTTGAGGTATAGCCTCATCCATTCATTGAGTAATAGTTAATGAATGTTGTAGCCTGACGTGGTCATACTCAGTTCTAGTCAGAATATGAGTCTTAAAGAGCTCCAACGGGCTGTAAATATGGGGCGTTTCTACTGAACTAGGAAAGACATCAATTTGATAGACCTACCACCAGTCAGAGCAATGAAGCGACGCATAGCGTTAGTTGCCAGATGTCAACAGAACTCCACTGTGTTGCCAAGTCTGCGTTTTTTTCGTGGGTTGTTTTCCATGTCCGCGGGTATAAGCGACCTCATTTATGTGATATATAGACCCAGGAATGCGAATAGCAGGCAACCTTGCCAAAATAACACACATTTTACCCCTCAAATGCAATTTTTTTTGCAATAAACCATCTTTGCCAGTGTTATTATAAAACAAATTTAATGATACACAGTTATTTAGCAACATGATCTTCATTTCTGAGAGAAATAGTGAAGGTGAATGCATATACGAACAAGTTCTCCGTTTAGGATTAGAACAAATTCAACCCAAGCCCCTTTGATGACGTGCATGATTACGTTACTGTTTATCATCTGTCCATCATCGTCTAAAGCCCGCCCTGATCATTTCATTGGTCCGTTTCTGTTCAGGCATAATTACTCCTCTATGGATCGAGTCCAGACCGAACTGCCCAAGCTCAAATGTTGTGGGCGGGCTGAGTTCGGCTGGCATCCAGGCTATGAATATTGGTTTTGTGAGACTAAATTACGATTCTTAAAGTGATAGTTCACCCAAAAATGAAAATTTGATGTTTATATGCTTACCCCCAGGGCATCCAAGATGTAGGTGTGTTTGCTTCTTCAGTAGAACACAAATTAAGATTTTTAACTCAACCGTTGCTTGTATAATGCATGTCAATGGGGTGTAATTCTATGAGAGTAAAAAACACACACAAATCCATATATTAAACCCTGCAGCTCGTGGCGACACATTGATGTCTTTTATTAAGTATTTAGTGTTTTATTTTATTTTACATTAAGTATTTTATTTTTTTACCTCATATCAAATGAATCTCATCTAGTATTCCCAACGATATTACTTCTGCCGAAGTAGGTCAAAATTTCGGTGTGATCATAGATGTATATATAGATTCCTCATTAGTGTCTGCGCGGATCTGTCAAATGAGGCATCAACATAAATATATCTATGATCGCGCCAGTATTTTGATCTTCTTCGGCGGAAATAATGTCACTAGGGAATACTAGATGAGATTCTTTTGATATGAGGTAAAAAACATAAATACTGTTCGGTTTCTCGCAGAAACCATTTGCTTCATGTCTAAAGACATCAATGTGTCGCCACAAGCTGCAGGGTTTATTATGGATTCGTATGTCTGTGTTTTTTACCCTCACAAAATTACACCCGTTGACATGCATTATACAAGCAATGATTAGAGTTAGAAATCTTCCTTTGTGTTCTACTGAAGAAACAAACACACCTACATCTTGGATACCCTGGGGGTAAGCAGATAAACATCACATTTTTGGGTGAACTATCCCTTTAACCCCCCTAAATGAAAGTTACCTTGTCATTAATTTTGACTTGTCAATAAACATGTCAGAGTTATGATTTCTTGTAGATGTGGAATCCATTGGTGGCATTAGCCATATGCTTAAAATTCACAATATTTCTGCAGGTCACAAGGTCAAGCAGTTACAAAGGGAGGTCACACTTTCAGGTGGAGGAGGAGGACATAGAGAAACTAGAGATCAAGTGAGTTCTCTTATTTATGTTTTGTTTTACTCTCCTTTTCTTTTCTCTTCATTTTTGTGTTGGCATTATTTGGCATCTTAGCCTCTTCATGCTGGACATTTGTTTTATTTTGTTTTGTTTGAGAACAAGAAAGATCTCTTCACTTCTTCATTATTGTTTTGTCAATGTTTCATATTCGCCTCTTCTGGCTGGATTTAGGCTTGTTTTGCTTTGTTTTGTTTTGCTTGAGAACAAGAAAGATCTCGTCATTATTGTATTGTCCATGCTTCCCCTTTGACTCTAATGGCTGGATGTGTTTGTTTTGTTTTGTTTTGTTAGAAATCAAGTGAGTTCTCGTTTCTTCATTATTGTGTTGTCATTGTTTGTTCTTTGCTTCTTCTGACTGGATTTATGTTTGTTTTTATTTTGTTCTTATTTTATTATCGGGTATGGCATTGTTTAGGTTTGTGCAATATATCGAAATTATCAAAATATCGCAAATGTACATATTGCAATATGCATATCGCAACGGCACGCGATATCTGAATGATTTTAATAGGCTGCTTCAACATTGTGAAAAGTGTATGTTTTAGGTCGGCATATAGCAGAGAATAGACTGGGCACATGACTGTTACTTATGGGACTTGCTTGATGTTAAAAGAGTTAAAACAACTCCCTTCAGTCTTGCGCTTTCTGACACGCACCAAAAAAAGTCGACGCTCTGAAAGCGTGTGATCCCTTCTATTCTGTTTTGTTTCTTGTTACACACTTAAAACTGTCAACACACACAGTTATGTCAAAATGGCTGTCTTGATGAGTATTCATGTAAACTCAGTCGGTTATGCTTTAAGTGAACGATATCAGAAAGAAGCCAAATGCATGCCAATAGGATCCGCGCATTAGCTCTTAAAGAGACAGGTGGCTAATACAGTAAACCTGCCACTGTCTGTCAAACAACAGAAGAACAAGAGAAAATCACTCTGTGCTCTTGGCTAAATAACCTGTGTAGCTTTATCATGTATCAGTGTAGATTTAATTTATGTGACGGCTACTGTTTTTATTTTTTATTTTTAACAAAGAAGATAAATTAAAATAACAAAAAGAATCATCCACTCCTAGTTCAGGACTTTGTTTACCTGTATGTTCTTGATATTCAGTTTTAAGTTGATATAACTATATATTACCAAGTCAAGCAAAGGGTTTTTGATATTTAAATATTTGCATTATATTTTTTGTTTGTTTACATTGCTGTTCAAGTAATGTTTGCTAAAACACTGCTGGTCACGTTCAGAAGTTGCAGCGAAGCTTTCTTGTCCCAGAAAAAATGGGAAACACATAAATAATGTCATTATCAGTGTTTAAATACTTTTTAAAATATAATTTAAATAGATTTTACACACTAATAGCAATATCGGATCGCATATCGAATATCTTATTAGTTAACAAGATATCGCATATCGCATTTTTCTTCAGAATCGCACAGCCCTTTTCATTGTTTCATCTTTGCCTGTTATTTCTGGATGTTTTTATTTTATTTTAAAAAAAAATTGAGGACTAGAAATATATCTCTACTTTATTATTGTATTGTCAGTGTTTCATCTTCGCCTCCTATGTGTGGATGTATGTTTATTTTTATTATATTTATTTTTTTTACTTTTGCTTCTCTTGGCTGGATGGATGCAGGCTTTTGTTTTTGTTTTAAATCCTTTTTAAAAATGGCATATAACTGCACTTATTGACTGTTTCTGGATGATAATCAGGGATGAGCACTTATTTGATTGGAAGACTGTATGTTATGTCACAATTGTTTTGATGAATGTGGCTTTGATCTGATTTGACACATAATGTGCCACTCTGAATTGTCCCATATAGCCCTCTGCAGAAGCTGACAGGTAAGAGTAGGTGAAATCACCAGGCGGCACATTAGATCATGACACTAATGTGTGTGTGTGTGTGTGTGTGTTTATGCATGGTTTTGGTGTTTTGTTGGTTTTAATTTATGTGTGTGCATGTTTGATGTGAGGAAAAAGCTTCATCCTGTTGTGAAGAGAAAAATGACTAACCCACCTTGATGCAACTGCATCTCTACTCTACCTACTGGATTTCAGATTCAGTTTGACTGAAAACGGGAGAAGTTAAAACGTGTGATTTCCCAGGGGTTGAATACATTGAAACAGAGCACTGTTTGTGTATTTGTGTTTGTAAATGAACCTTTAGCTAATGCAAACTCTCTTGCACTCTCCCCTGCAGGGTAGAGCTGTGGAACAATGGTAACTTGGCACAGGACGTGTTCCTCGGAGAGACACGTGTATCTGTGAAAATCCTGAGAAACGACCATGTCCACAAAGCATGGTAAGAAGAACACACGCACACATCAGGTGCCACTGTTCTCAGGCACTGGCATCTATAATTTATAAAGATCAGTGGGCATAACCAATATGCAGTCTCCCTAAACCCCTCCTTTCCATGAGCCTACTCTGCTTTTATTGGTCAGACAGCCAATCTGTTTTACAGCGTGAGTTGGAACCTAAACAGCAAATACCATAGAGACAGAGTGACACACGTCATAATCTGAAAGCCAACAAACCAACCAACTCCATTGACTATCTATTGCGGGAAGCGGCCGCCTTGTCATTTCAGACTTATTACAAAAAAATGAACAATGTCTAAAAGCTGATATGTGACAAGGTGTACAGAAAACAAGCTAAAAAACCCAGGAACAAAAACCCAGACGTTTTTATAAGCTGGTGACCCAAAAAACGAGCGTTTAAGGACAAAAAAGTGGATACAGGCAATGGAGACAGAGCGCGACATGCGAGATTACACTGAGAACTATTAGAGATTACACTGCCCACTGGAGGGGAAAGTAATCAGTGACAGAAAATATAATATATAAAACTGACATTTGGATATTTGACAAAATGTTTACTGCACATGTAGACATACTGAGGCATACTGAGTGTCAGGATCCCAAAATTGACCTATTCTTACTGCTGAAGCTTCACGTCTTATTGCCTGTATCCACTTTTGTCTCCTTAAACGCTCGTTTTGGGGGTCGACAGCTTATAAAAACTAAGTTATGTGTTTTTTAGCTTGTGTGCTATACACCTTGTCACATATCAGCTTTTAGACATTTTGCTGTTGTTTGTTATAAGTAAAAAAAGACGACGCGACCGCTTCATGCAATACAAAATCAATGGAGAGCGTTATATTGTCCCCCCGGTGTGGGTGTGACCTAAATACGCTCTATACCTGAATTTCAGCTCTTCCTCAGCATTTCAGCTCTTCCTCAGCACGGCGTCGGTTTTACCGTATCAATTGCTGTGCGAGTACTCATACTTGTACATAAGTGTATGTAAAGTGACTTTGCTTTCGCAGCGCAGAAAACAGCGTCTTCTCAACATGTCGACAACACGAACCAAACTCTTTCCCGGCCTCAGCTACAACTACATTGTTTAAGGGCGGGGTCAAAGTAGATGTAGTCCACAGTCAGCCAATGAAGAGCATAGGCTGGCATAATGTAAATCTGTTACATTGTTACTAGGCATGTAACAGGAAGTGAGACTGGAATTGCTGATTATAGCAGTTCAGAATCGATTCTTTCTTGTAGGAGACAATAACTTTATTTGTCATGTACTTTGTCATTTTCTCAAGTTGAACCTCTCTGTATATGACCCAGTCCTGCTATGAGGTGTGCATGTACCCACTTCCTTTACTGTAATATGCTGATCTCAGTGTAAATTCTCGTCAGCTGCAGAGTGAGTGAGGTACACTGCTGAGCAGATGAGGAAGGGAGATAACAGCCAATCCCAGCTCTCCACTGCCCTTATCAGCCCAATCAGGCATGAGAACACCATCTCTCTGACATCAGAGCTTAAATGAACATAGAACTTTAGAGGCCATTACTCAAGGCCACGCACTGAGACATTTACGATGACTGCTTACTGTAGCATCCATCGTATAGATTTCAGCTGCAGTTGTGTCTTATCTCTGATGTTTTTTTGCGGAGAAGCGTTAAAGAGGCCGTGGGTGTCTAGGTGTGTGTGTTTTGGGTGGATTGCTTCCGTTGCCCGCTTCCCTTGTGTCCTCAGAGCGCGGATCACAGCGTCCTGCCGGTAGTGTTGTGTAAACATTGTATGTGCGTGCATTAGTGTGTGTGTAGACTGAGGGAACTTGTTGATACTGATCTGCATGTTTTGAATGAGGGCAGTGAGTCTACTGCGTGGGTGAGCTTTTGCATGAACCTAGCATAAAACAAGCGCACATACACAAACACTATTAAACACTGTCTTGCCACACTAATTCCTGTACTTTGTAGTTTGAGCAATGCAAATGACACAGGGTAAAATGATGCATGTGCTAGACGCGCATATAGAAAGGGAAAAAAATATTATATAACTATTAGATATATATATATATATATGTATTGAGGTAGTTTGAACTGATTCATGGAAACTTAAATCGAATGTGTTTTTGCTCGCATGCACAAAGCTAAGTTAGTAACACAGTGATGAACCAAAACTTAAAGGGTTAGTTCACCCAAAAATAAAAATTCTCTCATTTATTACTCACCTTCATGTCGTTTCAAACCTGTTAGACTTTCGTTCAACTATATGTGAATAAAAGACTACGTTAAATCATATAAAGTAAAAGTGTTTTTTTGATCTCTTTATGAACTTTTTGAAGCGGCACAGTGTCAGTTGCTTATCTGTCTATGGAGGGACAGAAACCTCTCATTTTATCAAAAAGATCTTCATTTGCTTTCCGAAGATTATAAAAATGAACAAAAGTTTTGCGGGTTGGGTTCTGAATGACGAGTGTGAGTACTTAATGACAGTATTGTCATTTTTGGGTGAACTAACCTTTTAATGACAGCAGTCTCAGCGTTGCTCAGTTTTATGGTACCAGCTAAATCATTGTGACTATATTGTGAATAATTAATGCACAGTCCGTAATACAGCATATTGAATAATGAAGCTGTGTGACACTGTAAAATAGCTATTTAAAAAGAGGACAATTCTTTTTACTTTGTTTTGTAGGTACTTACTACAGCCAAAAGGAAATGGTACGAAGTCTAAGCCAGACGATCTGGGTTCTCTACGCCTGAAAGTAACGTACACGGAGGACAACGTCCTGCCCTCTGCCTGCTACACGGCCCTCCGAAACCTAATGCTCAAATCCCCAGATGTCAAGGTACAATATAAAAAAAAAAACTTCGGTGAGAGTAGACGCCTCTCATGGTTCAAACAAATAGGTCTCTACAACAAACCCAAGCCCCTCTTCTCTCATATCAATATCCTCTGACATTTCTCTTAAAAAAAGTTGTTTTACGCTTCAAATCCTTATTTTGCTTTATCCTAAATACATCATGCTTTGGGTCAGAGGTCACTCTTTCACCGGAACTAGCTTTGCATACACCTGTTATTGGAAGCCAGTGATTATAGTTTATGAAGTTATTAATATGGATATTTCTATTACTAAAACTAGGGCTGCACGATCAATCGTAATCGAGCTGCAACCGCAATTTGGCTTATGTGCGATTATAAAAGATTAAAGGCTGTGATTTTAATTAAATAAATACATTCGCAGCATGTTAGTGACGAGCGGCTCTGTGATCAAAGTAAAGTAAACTTTGCTGTAAAGTTTGAGTCGCTTATAATGCGTTCATAAACCTGTTGTGAGCTGACGTGGCATTATTTTATAGCATTCTATGTCAAAATGACACAAAATGATGCATGTGCTAGACACGCATATAGAAAGGGGAAAAAAATATTATATAACTATTAGACAGTTAGTTATACAGTTATATATATATATATATATATATATATATATATATATATATATATATATATATATATATATATATATATATATATATAGTGCCTTGCGAAAGTATTCGGCCCCTTTGAACTTTGTGAACTTTTGACACATTTCAGGCTTCAAACATTAAGATATAAAACTGTAATTTTTTTGTGAAGAATCAACAACAAGTGGGACACAATCATAAAGTGGAACAAAATTTATGCAATATTGTAAACTTTTTTAACAAATCAAAAACTGAAAAATTGGCCGTGCAAAATGATTCGGCCCCCTTAAGTTAATACTTTGTAGCGCCACCTTTTGCTGCGATTACAGCTGTAAGTCGCTTGGGGTATGTCTCCGTTAAAAAAAAAAAAATCAATTTTGCACATCGAGAGACTGAAATTTTTGCACATTCCTCCTTGCAGAACAGCTCGAGCTCAGTGAGGTTGGATGGAGAGCGTTTTTGAACAGCAGTTTTCAGTTCTTTCCACAGATTCTTCTTCACTTTAGAATAATGGTCATTAGATTGGATTCAGGTCTGGACTTTGACTTGGCCATTCTAACACCTGGATATGTTTATTTTTGAACCATTCCATTGTAGATTTTGCTTTATGTTTTGGATCATTGTCTTGTTGGAAGACAAATCTCCATCCCAGTCTCAGGTCTGATTCTTCA